>NW_022196897.1:126064066-126104835 GCF_008632895.1 Mastomys coucha | reverse complement strand
AGAGAAGAGAAGAGAAGAGAAGAGAAGAGAAGAGAAGAGAAGAGAAGAGAAGAGAAGAGAGGAAAAGAAAGGAAAAGAAAAGAAAAGAAAAGAAAAGAGTTCAAGAGAACCTAGGATTACTGAGACACTTGTCTAAAATCAGACAGGAGGAAAAGCAGTAAAATCAATTTGAATATTTACTAGTACCATCTTCTCCCTCCTACATGTGTGCAAGCATCTTTGTACATGTGTGTGTGTGTGTGTACCCAAAGTTCCAAAGTACACAGGTAGTAGGCACAAAGTCAACTGAAAACTGCTGTACTGAAGATCACTAAGTTGATGATGAAGAGAACAGAAGCATTAGCAGGTGGCTTCTAACATTCCATAATTGAAGGCAGCTAACACAAAATCAGCCAGTGCAGCATCCTCATCCCTATGCCAGCCTCATCTTCTTGACAGTATGTTCTGGATCAATTGTAATTTTCATAATGATAATACTGGCTTGGTTACAAAAATGGGATTACTTGAGTAGCCCAATCTTGGGTTTTCCAAACAATTAATGGACAGCATCTCTAAATGCAGAAGGGGAGGTATAAGGTCAAATGTATTATAGCTGTAGTAATACAAAAAAACGAACAGGAGTTTTAACTTGTATTTGACAAGAAAGCTTTTGATGATAAGCCAATTTTCATTTGAAAACTAAAAGATGTTTTTATCTGAGAGTATATGATATACTTTTAGCTAATTAATTGCAAGTTTAACCATGTACCCTTATATACATACATTTTAGGGGGGCGGCAAATTTGTTTCAATACAACCAGCCAGTATGGAAGAAGGAGGAGAAAGAGGAGGAAGAGGAGAAGAAGGAGGAGGAGAAGGAGAAGGAGTAGGAGAAGGAGAAGGAGGAGAAGGAGAAAGAGAACAACTGTGGGCCCCAAACGGGATAGAAACTCCACAGGAAGACCAACAGAGTCAACCAAGCTGGACTCTTTGGGGTTCTCAGAGTCTGAACCACCAACCAGAGAACACACACAGGCTGGACCTAGGCCTCGCTACACACATGTATCAGGTATAATGCTTGGTCTTTATGTGAATCCTGAACAACTGGAGCAAGGGCTATCCCAGAAGCTGTTACATGTATGTGGGATATGTTCTGCTAGCTGAGCTGCCCTGTCTGGCCTCAACGTGAAGAAAGTGCCTAGCCTCACAGAGACTTGAATGCCAGGGTGGGGGATATTGAAGGGAGGCCCACCCATTCAAAGAAGGAGAGGAGGGGAATAGGGGAGGGATTGTGGGAGGAGATGACCAGGAGGGTGGCAGTGAGTGAGATGTAAAAGAATATAAAATTTAAAAAAAACAGCTAATACCTTTTTTTTAAAAAAAAAAAAAAAGACTTTTGTACAGTTCCCTTGTTTCTTATTTTATCTTCCTTATAATATTATATACCCTTTATTTCTCTCTGCAATAAGTTATTTTGAAGGATTTATTTTACATCATAGTTTATTTCAAAGTAAATAAGCCAAAATGATAATTTGCAATCATAGAAAATGAATGAGAAGATTGAGGCAGAACAACCACAAAAGGGAAGAACTGGTAGAATCCTTTTAACAATTATTAAGTTGAAAAATCTGTGAAGGCAGAGGTCACATTTGTTGGAATCAGCAAATCACATGTGATTCAGACACGTAATATTGGATAAATATTTACTAAATGCAAAGTGCAATAAATGGATGATGAAAGAAGAGAAAGGCATTTCTAAGAAAAATGAGAGAGCTCCAGTACAACTGTGTTCACAGGGAACCCAGAAAATCTCAACCAAACCTAGAGTCGATCGTTGTCATTGAGCAAGTTCCTTGAAGTCCAATTGATTAGCTAATTCTTAGAGTCTCTGTTTACTCATCAATTGTTTGATAAAAATAATAATCATACTGGAGCATCGTGCAGGACAGTGAGAATGGTGATCTAAGTATAGGTCATGCTGAGGCTAAGAAAAGGCATTGTCCTTAAGCTGTGACCTTTTACTACTGTGCACTCTGACCCATACCATTAACAGCCTCCAGACCTAGCCTGATACCTTGTAAGCAATAGGCCATTCCATTTTGGAGAACTCCATTTCCCTAGCCATACTGACTTGACCTATCCTGTGCTATCACTGGGATTATGGGTATAAAGTTCCTACACTGAGAGTAGGGCTAGGTACAGGCCTTTTTCAGATTCTTTTTTAAAATTCTTCTATCTTTGGGCCAAGGTTCATTAAAGATTCAGTTCTAGAAGTCCAAAAGGAGAATTGATACCAGTATTTTTCATATTTTAACTTTAATTGTTTACCCTTTTTCACATTATTCAGATTTCATTTTAAAAGACTTATGCTATTTTGTGTTTGCTCACTACTTTGCAAAGTCCATTCTATGTGTCCCCATTCTCTGCCTAGTCCCAAGCCCTCCTTTTCTTACTCTGGCTCTGGCTGAGTTTAGCCAATCCCCCCTCCCCGACCCCTGCCCCAGGCATGAGATGATGAGAGAGATAAGAATGGGTTGCCAGATTTTACTGCCCTGGCTCACTTTCTGAGGGTTCACTCTGAGTGCATTATGCCCCTTGAGCAAAGGTTACTAATCACAGTGCCTCAGTTTACAACAAACCTTTCTTTCTCTTAGGTTCTGATAACCTGCAGCTTCCCTCAGCTCTTTAGCCTAGACTGACAACAGCCATGCTGTTGGTAGTTCTCTGGTTCTTGACCAGTTCCTCAAAGTCCTAATCAACATCCAGCCCCAGATCGTAGGCCTAACTTCTATGTAAACAAGCCTCCTTCTTAAGTTATCTTATTTTGTTTGATCTGAATTCTCTTGGGACCTTGATTGAAGCATGTATAGTTTATACACACTGAGCACTATAGGTGGCTAGCCAATATCATATCCATTCACAGACCCTCCTACCTTATATAAGGTAGGTACCTAATTATATAAGGCTTCATTCTGTCCCTGTTTCCATTTGGGAGAATAAGCAGTACAGGAAATTGTTTTATTAATTCAAACATATACCAATACATTTCATTCACATATAATACATGAAAGAGCAAATAGATTAAAGAAGCCCAACTTAGGGACCATTCCAGTCAACACATACATTCAGACAAATATATACATGTAAGGGAAGTGTGTATGTATTATTACAAAATAAAATTGCCATGCAACATCATTTTCTTATTTTTGAATATTTTATGGCTCTAGAAATAACATATAAATATCATGCTTCAGGGCTTGTATAAGATTAAAGGTGTGATAGTGTACACCTTTAAATCTACCACTTAAGAGGCAGAGGCAAGCGGATCTCTCGAAATTGGAGAATATCAGGTCTACATACCAAATTCTAGGCCAGCAATGTCTAAAAAGTGAGACCTTGCTGTAAAATAATGTCTGCACAAAACCACTCCTATTATATGGCTATTTGGATGGTTTCCAGTATTTTTTCCATTACCTATGAATAGCACATTCATAAACATATTTATATCTGTGTGTCTACAAGCTGATACTGATAATTTTATAAATAAATCTTTCAAGATGTTTATGAGTAACAGGGCATATGTATTTTTCAAGTTTAAATGTTAAATGAATTGTTAAAGTAAAATTATTAAAATATGTGTTATAACTAATCAAAATTTGTCATGAATAATATACCTTTAGGAGTGTCTGAAACATTAGTATTAGCTTTTAACTATCAATAAATAACTCAAACCAAAGTGTTTTGTCATGTGAATGAGGTGTTGAGTCCATTTGGCTGCTTTTGACTTAAATATAAAGACATCATTGGAGTTTTAAATTATACATGAAGTAGATGTGATGTGAATTTCTAACTGGCTTGAAATATATCATTCTAAAATTATTTGTTTTACTTTATCCAATCATCCATTCATGTGTTTGTTTGTTTGTTTGAGTGGTTTTCGTGAAGCCCAAGTTGTCCTAGAACATGAATTCTTAATCTTCCTGCCTTACCTCAAAAGTACTAAAAGAGTCTGGGTTTGATTGCTTGCTTGCTTGATTTTGTGTGAGGGTGGTAATGTGTGTGATGCAGGGGCATGATACATAGATCATAGGGTAACTCCATGGAGTCAGTTTCTCCTCCCATCTTTATTTGTAGGGAATCAAACTTAGAACCCCCTCCAGCCCATCTCCCTAAACCAACGGGTGTATTTATAAAGTCCAATCAGCTTATGTGCTGAACTGAAACAGGTCTTGAATTTCAAAGCAAACTGAAGACTTTCTAATAAAATTCACTCTGAATTTAAACCATACTTCAGGATTATAACAAGAAAATTCAGAAGCTATTAACTTATTAAAAATATCTTAAGTGTTTATTTAAAAAAAAACAAAGAAACATAAGAATGCTTCAGCACAATAAGTGTTTCAAGGCTAAAAAATCTTGTTCCTATGATAATTCTGACTTTTTTATTTCCATTGATTTAGAAATAGCTTTTGAACGCCTCCATGTGCTCTGTGATTCACTGTGTAGCCCTTTCTTTTATGCAAGTGCAACAGAAAGTAGAAGAAAGATGGACTACATTGTTGAACAGTAATCATCAAATAATCACTCAAGTCTATATTTGTAGCCTAAGTCCTTACCACTACACAGATTGCTCGCAGTTGTTGTTTTATTGGATGCCTCACGAATTACTAGTTTAGTGCCCCCAAGAAGCTGACCCCACAGATAGTACTTATTGTTTATTATTTTCTTGATGACAATGTTGGAATTCAGGAAGGTTGAGGTGTGTGTATAGATAAAAGTATTGGTGCTGGTATTTGAATTGATGTAACTTTACTCCAATGTTTGCAGTCTTAAGCAATCCACAGTCTCCCGAACTTGGAAATGGTAGAATATGGATTAGAATAGAAGACATATAAATCATATTTCTATTTCTTTTTATGTATTTATAATTCTTTTTCTATGTATTAACTACACTAGTCTATGAAGACATTCCCAAGTAAGATCAATTCTACTTCCACTAAATTCTATAGATCTTTTTCTACTTTTCCCAATCTAAACACATCATTTTAAAGCCATATTCATTTTCCAGGTTGTCTGACTCTTACTGCATAAATAAAATGTGTTAGGTTGTGAAGGAGTGGAACTGGCTCCTCACCATGCCTCACCCACCCAATGCAATACATCAAACCGTTCTGAGCTAACCACTTGTAGTAAATTGGGTTTGTGATATGATCAGCTTATCCAAATGTTAAATAAGTCTATATATGACTCATTTCCATCATAAAGTCTGAGTCATTCAGCCCTGGACATGGTCAAATACTCTTTAGTAATTGTGTCAAGGTGAAACACATGATCATGGTCAGCACCAATAGATCACCTAATAGATCGTAATGACAACAGTGTAAGCATCTATTATTTATTGAGCAGTGATTATGAGCTTATCTCTCTGGCATCATCCCCCAAGCCATCTTGTAATTCAAGAACAAATGAGGAAATTGAATCTACCATAAGACTAACTGGTTTGCCCAAGGTCATGCAGTCAGTAAATAGTAAATCCCATGTTTAAAATCTTTCACAGTATAACAGACTATCTATTAAAGAACTACCCTTCTCTCAACTGACTTCAAAATGAAGGAAAATCCAATTATTATGATATAACAATGTTAATGTAATACAACTAATTTTTTAAAAAACTCTAATTAGATTATAGAGAATAGAAAGCATTTACATGTGTAATGTGAATTAAAATTATAAAGATGCTTTAATTATACTTTCCTCATATCATCTACTAAAATTTTTATATCAATCCAAAATCTAAATTTCCAAGAAGTTAAATTACTTATTAGGGAAAGCTCATTTATAGCACTCATTTATAACATTGATGCTAACATTACCAAAATTGAGTGATATTTTAATGATAAAAATTATTATAAATCAAACAATGTAAACAATATATATACATATAAATGGGGATTATATTTATTGATTATCAGTGATTAAGAGTGATCATGTTCAAGACAATGATGACCCATACATTATTCATCAAGAAAGTGAAGCTGAATAAATTAAGACTTTATTTTACTTTTATTACTTTTACCTACCACATAAAGATTGAACATAGCATGGTGATGTGATATTTTCATGCATGTGTACAATGCAATGGTTAAATCAAGCTAAAAATGAATATCATCTCACACATTTATCATTTCTTTAGTGTATCGTTCAGACTTTTTCTTTTGGCTTCCTGAAATACATACTATGTCACTCTTACATGTTCACAATGAAATACAAGAATAGAAGTCCATTGTATGAAGTAACCAGATCCTGGGTTTTCTGTCGCCCACTCTTCTCATACTTCTCACCCCTGTGTTTGGACTAACAGGTAACAAACTCTTTCTATAATCTCAGCTAGCAAAACTCACAATAACAAGAACAAATTTTCCTATTTCTAAATTATATAAATCTAACACTTCTTTAAATATTTATATAAACATTTATAAATATAACAACATTTCAGAATTATAGGTATATTAAGTTTATGTCAGGAAAAGTCACAAAAATTCCCACCAGAAATATAAGAAAAAAAATCCATCATTGTAAATACCAAATTTAGTCATTTATAAACAAAAATCCCTCTTTCTTCTGTACACTGGAGACAAAATATAATTTGCATTTTCTGGATATCAAAAAACAGCAATTACTTTTTCTTGTGACAGCTCATCAGGCCAGCTGTGGATTCTATAATAGAGATTAGGTTTATTCTAGTGCATTGAAAAGTAATGATATTAATCTCAGACAAATGTATTATCATTGGTGGGAAGCTGATTACTGACTACTGAGGCTTTTTACAAATTATTATTATTATTTTATAAATCTCACAGGATAACTAAGTAGTACTTGCTAAAAATACTTTCAACTGTAAGTCATTCTGAAATATTCAAACCTCAGAAATAAATTGGGAGCAGAAATTTAATAAAACAATTTTAAATGGTATCCCATAACCCATGGATATGATGAATCTGATGTCAACCAAAGGAAGCATGGAACCTTAATTTCACCATAATTTGCAATTTAGGCAGGGTTATTATTTTAATCATACAGAAATGTAAAATATAGGTCTTTATTTATAGCTTAGCACTTAAGAGTACTTGCTGCTTTAACAGAGGACCCACATTTGGGTCCTATCACCCACATAAGGCTGCACAGAACTACTTAAAACTCCAGTTCCAGGGGATCTAATAACCTCTTAAGATCTCCACAGGCAACTGGGCATATACATGCTACACATACACATAAACTGAAATTCATGCCCCAGTGTAGGGGAATGCCAGGGCCAGGAAGCAGCAGTGGGTGGGTTGGTGAGTGGGGGAGGGAGGAGGGGATAGGTGGTTTTTGGAGAGGAAACCAGGAAAGGAGATAACATTTGAAATGTAAATAAAGAAAATATCTAATAATGAATAAATAATATAAATAAATAAACCTTTTAAATATATATACTATAGTTTAATTATTTAATAACAATTTATTGAGCAAGTATTCTATATGGCTAGAATACATACTGGAAATAAATAGCTAAATGAAATAGGTATATTATATCAAGTAAGGATAATGCATCTATTAATTGTTCTTTTGTAACAATAGATACATTTCTAAGAGGGCTAAGAAAGTGGCTCGCTAGGTGTTAGGTGAAGAAATTGCTTTGCTAGGACCAGGGGATAAGTTCAGATTCCCAGTAGCTACATAAAAGCCTGGTGCCCCAACAGATGTCTGTAATCTCAGTCATCGAAGAAGTAGAGGAAGACAGATTCTGGAAGCTTGCTGGCCTGCAAGACTAAACAATTGTGAGCTCAGCTTCAGTGGCAGACCATGACTTAACAACAAGAGTACAGACTCACGGGAGAAAATATTCAATATCAACTTATGGCCTGTATACACATGGGCACACGTGTGTACAACAAACACACAGGCATGTGAAGGAATGCACTTACCAGTTAAACATCACAGTCATTATGCGCGAAATTCTTCAAGGATAATGTTTACAAGCTGATGATGCTTTATGATGCGTTTTATAGACTTTTGACCTGACAGACAGAGAGTCTAGACAAGATGGCAGATTCCTTTCTTTTAGCTCCTCCCCTCTCCCACTGATCCTGAACACAACTATACATCCTGGAAACAGTGCGAAAGGCAGCCACGTGAGGAATCTCAGAGGTGTAAAGAGGAAGAAGAGAAGACTGGAGGCCATGGGAATGAATAAACTGCATAGTCAGCGGGCATGTTACAGCTCCCATTCAAGAAAGATGGTTGGCAGGACTCATGTCTCCTAACACACAACAGAGCTCTAGAACAGTAGAAGTTATCCCAAGGAGGTTCAGCTCCCGCAGAGCTGGACAAAGGTCCCATTGACAACAGCAAGTGAACCAACTGGCACCAAGAAGAGAGCCTCACTGAGGATAAGCAAACATGCCTGCAAGCAAAGTACCTTCTAATAGCTGGGGGAGAGGGGACCTGAAATAGACACATTGTCACAAATTCCAAGCCCTACAAAGGATTTATGTTCCCCACAGTTGGGGACATTGAGTTTAATGAAATTTCTTCCCCAGAACTCATTCCTTCCCCCAGCCAACGCAAGAATCCACTACCCCATCAAGAGATATCAAGAGAGCAGAGATGTTGACAAACAAAGCATTGTTAATCTCTCCATCCTACCTGCACAAGATTTTCTCTTCTCATCCAGAGCCATCAGGACACTGGACCTAGGAAACTCCCTGTTGGCCCCTCAGGCAGCACTGGGAGGAAATAACAGGACTTCAGCACACCAGACAAACTGAGGCAGATTTTAGGATGATCAGTTACTCTGGAAATTAAATTGCCATTAGAACCACAGTCCACCAGAGAGGGAGGGACAATGAGTAACACCTAAATGAAATAGTCACTGCCCACCAAGACAGATGATGTATATGAGAATGTCTTCTAAATGAACAGAGCCTCAGGGTTGCTGAGATACTTGAAAGGACCCTACAAGTTGATGAGACAAGAGTAAGAAAGAGTAACTAAAGAAGAAGTCACTAACAGTATCACAAATGAGGTTAAAATACAGGTTCACACTCATGCAGTAAGCCCCAAATTCAATAAGCCCAAGAAAAATCTTGTCAACACTCAAGAGTAATTAAATTAAAAAAAAAATCCTAAAGAAAATAAGTATTGAAAGCTTCTTGATATATAGGGGAAGAGTCACTCACCTTCTGTAAGAGCAATGGAAACCTTTGCTGAGGATACAGCACAACTCTCTGCCTTCTGAGTTTAGTCCCCTTCCCCATCCTTCTACAGACTTTTATACAAGAATACTCCTTAACTAGTATCCTCCATCCTGATTTCTATCTATCTAAGTATGCTTGCTAAGGATTCAAAAACAAGTGCAATCATGGGCTGACAGGGGCTCTTCTCAAGCATTTAAATTCTATGGAATGGGAGTCATAGCTGTTTGGCAAGTGCATCTCTATGAGTTCCAGGTTAACCAGTGTTACATACATAGACAGACAGATGATATATACATAGATTACATATATAGATTGATAGATAGAGATAGATACATAGATAGATGATAGATAGATACATAGATAGATAGATAGATAGATAGATAGATAGATAGATAGATAGATAGATAGATAGACTCTCTAACCATTTGTGGAAAGGCCAATTTATAACACAGGGTACCTGATGCTTATTTTCTTTGCTTTGAGACTTAGCTTGATTTACTTTTCTCAGCTTTGGGTCTTAGTTTACAATCCCAAACATATAGGAAATATCTTATTCAATATTTTATTATATTAATCTATTTGAAATTTAATTAGCAAACATTAGATTTCATGTTTCAGGTCAAAATCTTAGTAATTCAATTTCAAATTAGTTCTACAAACTTTAATAAATAGAATTCAAATCAAAGTACATTTAAAATACTAGATTTTAAAATATTAAATATTGGAGCAAAGAGACGGATGGCATATAACATTCTGAAAGTTTTTGTCTAAAATCTCTTGATGCCTGAATGTTACATAGCTGAATCCCTGAATCTTAGAAGAGTAACTGCGTGTCTGTTACTCATTGAGCAAAGTTATGCTGGCTACAGAAATGGCTGAAATTGTTATAAAGATGACTAATTCCCAAGAACTCTTGGTGAACTCATTGCTTCTCGTAACCAGGGTGTCATTGTACGCCACTCTAACTTATCCCAGCTTCTAGATGTTTCAAGTAAACTCCCAGGTATCTTGAGGCTTCCTGACTCCTTAATTTCGCCATAGTGCCTTCCCCCCAGTGCATCTAAATCTTTGCAATCCATTATTAAGTCTTCCAGGACTTTCCACGGCCTAATTGATGAGACCCACGAATAGCACCCCCATCTCCCGGCATGGGGAGCTACTGAAGGATTACTCTGACTTTGGCTCTCACTGTCAATAACCTTCATCTCTGTGTACCAGAGAGAATGATGGTCTCAGCATCATCCCAGAGTGCTGACCAGTGAAAGCCATGGTGAGTTCATAATGGTACCGATGCTGACTCTGCACAGGCCCGGTGAGTAATTCTGACACAATATGTTAAATAAAAACTTAAGCACTGGATGAGCTAGAGAAAGGCACAGGATCTTCCTTGAGATAATTATTAAAATCTACTTATTAAGAAAAACTATCTTGTATTAAAATATTTTCAACTTTTTTCCATCCACTGGACGGGAGGGGGGAAGAAGAGAGGAACTGAGGTGGAAACCAGGTGCAGGTAGAGTTGCTCAGAGAGGAGGGGATGGAGAGGGCTGGGACAGAGAACAGAAATTAGTGAGGGGGTAGCAGGGGGGCTTCTCTGGGACCAGGTAGAGACCTGGGGCAGGGGAGCCTCCCAGAAGTCGACGGTGGTGACTCTAGCTGAGACTCCTAGCAACTGGGGATACAGAGACTGAAGTGGCTACCTCCTATAGCCAGGCTTCCAGTGAAGGGAGGGAGACACCAACCCACCTACAAAACCTCCAACCCAAAACTTGTCCTGCCTAGAAGATGTGCAGGGATAAGGATGGAAAAGAGATGAGAGATGGCCAATCAGTGACTGGCCCAATGTGTGACCCATCGCATAAAAGAAAGCCAGCCCTGACACTATTAATGCTATTCTTTTCTGCTTGCAGAGACAAGCCTAGCATAACTGCCTCCTGAGAGGCCTTATACAGTAGCTGATGGAAACAGACCCAGAGACCCTCAGCCAAATATTAGGCAGAGCTAGAGGAGTCTTGTGGAAGAGTAAGGGAGCCAAAGGGGTCAAGGACGCAACAAGAAGACCTACAGAGTCAAATAACCTTGGGCCTCTGGAGGCTTACAGAGAGTGAATCACCAACTAAAGAGCATGTAGGGGCTGGACCTAGGTCCCCTATGCATTCGTAGCACATGTGCAGCTTAGTCTTCATGTGGGTCCCCTAAAAATTGGACTGTGGGCTGTCTCTGACTCTATTGCCTGCCTTTGGACCCCTATCCCACAGCTGGGCTGCCTTGTTTGGCCACAGTGGGAGAGGATTCATTTAGTCTTGCTGTGATTTCATGTGCCAAGGCAGACGGGTACCCTTGGGAATCTTCTGCTTCTCTAAAGGGGCTGGAGAGTTGTGAGAGTGGGACTGGGAGAAGAGGGAAGGGGCCTGCAATCAGGATGTAAAGTAAATAAATAAATAAATAAATCTTACCAAATAAAATTCAACAGTATACAAAATTTTTAAAAAATGAGAATTTAGGCTCCCAACAGTACAAAAAGAGTTCAGAATAAGTTAGAAATTGTTTTATATATCCAAAAGAATGCCTGTCTTGCAGTATGAATTCTATAAGTTCTTAGTAAGGAAAACAGTTAATAAACAAATGAATCTGTTTAAAGTACACAATAACAAGTTAAATAAAATTCAAGTAAAATGCAAATTTAACAATCATTACCTTTATGAAATTGGATGTCTATTACAAAAATTAAGTGGTTTTTCTAATAGAATATTGTATACAGAAGAAGATTAAAGTATTAAATCACAATTTTTTAAAAATTAGCTTAAAAAAACAGAGTTGTTGAAATTTGCCTAAGTGTTGGATGAGGTTCCCTAAGTGATACTAAGTACACAGAGAAGCACACCTATCTCTTCTGCCAGATCTAATCACAGAACTGATGCTGAACACCATAGCTAACATCTAGAAGCAGAGGGGGGCTGTTTATCTCCAACTTCCTGAGCTATTCCTGGACAAATAAACACTACCACAAAGCCTTGATGTCCCTTTTGTAGAAATTTTCATTCATTTTAATTAGCATACAAGATAATCAATATTATATCAGTTTTGAACACACTGTTTTAGTATTCTCCTCCCCTTTGTATTCCCAACCCTGCCACTTCTGATCCCCCACCCCTGCACTGCCCTCCCAGCCTCTCCTCTTCTTTCATATTCCATATGTTGTATACTTTTGCTCACACCAAACCCAAATTATCTATTTGAAGTCTCTCTTGGTCTTTTCTAGATTTTTAGACTTTACCTACATTTGCACATTCTCTCTGTCTGTCTTTCTGTCTCTGTCTCTGTCTCTGTCTCTCTCTCTTTCTCTCTCTCCTTTCCTTCCTTCCTTCTTTTCTTTTCTTTCTTGTTATTTCTTCTTTGTTTTCAAGACAAGGTTTCTTTGTGAATCACTGGTTGTCCTGTGGACCAGGCTGGCCTGAACTCAGAGATGCCTGCCTCTTCATCGCAAATGCTGGGATTAAAGTTGTGTACCACCACCTCCCTGCCACCTATCTTGTAGATTGCCAACTTAGTCATTCTAGTAGAGATTATTCATGCTTTTCCCCTCAATAATTTCCCTATTAAAGGTAACTGTGGGACTTTCAAAGGGCTCCTCTAGGGTTAATGACTGATTCTTCCATTATGCTGCTGTAATGTTCTTATGCTTTAATCCACAAAGCAATTAAAAAAAAAAAACAAGCAAAGTCTACATGAACTGTGAGTTTTATCATATAGACAGTTTTCCCATATAGACAGCTGTATATAGATAGCCCATTATATCAGTTGCATCATTTAGCAAAATCAGTGAAGATACTGCTCAGGGATCTTCTTGTCAATCTGCAATACTAAGACCCTCTAACATACCCAAAGCCCATTACATCTCACAAGACTCACTAAGAAAGTTAGCCAGTGCTGCCATTCACGTATCAAAACCCATAAGAAATTGCTCTCAGTGGTGAATTTGAACTAAGTATTTATTATAGATTACAATGATTTCATATGAGAATGAGAATTAGTAAGATTATATACCATACTAGGTTTTTCTTAAGGATAAAAATTTAAGGCTAAACAACTGAGTTTCAAAGGAAACATATTTTATGGATATGCAATACATGCATATATGTCTTGTAATATCTCATAATTATGAATATATTTACATATAAATATATTTTAGATGGCCACACATAGGTATATAAACTAACAACTCTTAATAAATAGACATGTGTTTTCCTTTAGAACTCGGTTAATAAGTATATGTTTCTCGACATCCAAAAATATCTATTAGAATTCTAATTTCTCTTAAAAGATCATTGACTTTCTTTTTTTGTTTTTTGTTTTGTTTTTTGTTTGTTTGTTTGTTTGTTTTTTGAGACAGGGTTTCTCTGTGTAGCCCTGGCTGTCCTGGAACTCTCTCTGTAGACCAGGCTGGCCTCGAACTCAGAAATCTGCCTGCCTCTGCCTCTCAAGTGCTGGGATTAAAGGCGTGCAGCATCATGCCTGGCTATTTCTTTTTAATTTTAAAATTGCATTTGTTTATCATGTGTGTGTGCATGCACGTGCGTTTGCGTGTGTGCGTGCATGCGTGTGTGAGTGTGTGTGTGTGTGTGTGTGTGTGTGTGTGTATGTGTTAGTTTTCTGCTTGCACCATTTGGATCCCAGGGATGGCACTCAGGGAGACGGTTGGTGGCCGACACCCTTACCCATGGAACGCTGAGGTTTATGCCTGCAGCCTCCTACAGCTGGGCAAGAGCTCTCCCACTGAGTCCTATCCCTGGCCTTCATTTGCCTTCATTTACCTTCTTTTTGATTATATAATTTTTCAAATACTCAATTTTATTATGAGGCTAATAAATCTAAACTTTCTGATTGAGTCCCTAAGTCATCCTTTCAAATTAAAACATGGAAACAACTTTCATTTTTGAAAAAAAAGAAAAAAAGGAAAGTTTTATTGAGAGATTATATGTCCTAATGACTTTTCTGACCTAATCAGTCAGTACTTATCCAACAGTTATTAAAATGGGTGCTAGGGGGATAGACTACAGGAAAGTATGATATTCCAAGTAATCATGAAAGTGTAACATCTTCAACATTTTTGACATCATTAATTTGGTTAATTTTGAAAGTATGTAAATTAACCTAAGAAGGAAAAGAATCCCTTAGGAGCCCATGTAGCAAAAGGCACCGAGGCAAGCTTCTCCAAACAGTCATCTCAGAACACGTTCAGCAAGCCTCTTCTGAAAAGTGCCTGCTTAGTGCTATGCATTGCTGGGACTCTGACTTCACTGTGTTCAGGATGGCACTCCATCTTATGGTTTCGCAAGGTAACCATTCAGGACAGACAGTGGTCAGAAAGTAGAGTATCAGTCAAGCCAGCAATCAATCTCTCTGTCTCTCTGTCTCTCTGTCTCTGTCTGTCTCTGTCTGTCTCTGTCTGTCTCTGTCTGTCTCTGTCTCTCTGTCTCTGTCTCTCTGTCTCTCTGTCTGTCTCTCTGTCTCTCTGTCTCTCTGTCTCTCTCTCTCTCTCTCTCTCTCTCTCTCTCTCTCTCTCTCTCTCTCTCTCTCTCTCTGTGTGTGTGTGTGTGTGTGTGTCACTAACGTGATACTTTATATCTGTCACCAGAAAACTTGAAGCCCTAATATAGATTGAAATTCATCTCATTAAAAGTATTCTAAATATTTTAAAATTGTAACTGAATAAAAGTCGGTATGTTTTTAAATGCTGTGACAGATCAATCATATGCTATAATAATGATGTTTTAGAGTAACTGGAAAGTTAATCAATATGGGAAGACTGTAAACCCCTTTGGAAAGTGGAATTGCTCATTTTCGTTTACAATACCTCACCATTTCTGAGAAGCACTGGAAATAAACCTTTTTATTTATCACAAGATTTAAAAGTGTGATTTGAATATAAATGATCATTCCAGAACTTTCATCCTGTCTATGAGATGCTATGCCCCTGCTGCTGTGGACACACTGATAGAGCCTCATGTCCTAATGCACACCTCTGTCTGTCACAGGATGAAGCATTTAAACAGAGAGAACTCCATTGGCCACGATGACGGAAGTTCTCTGGTTAAAGAATAAACTGAAGGAAAAGGGATATCCTTCTTATGGCCTGTCAAAGTCAAGGTTGTGCTTTCTAAAACTTTCTGAATGTCTTCACCGTACAAGTCTTTACAGAGAAACTCAGAAACTCTAGAAGAAACCCAACCTGGTATATGAAAGTAACCTAACTGGGAATCCAGATGTAATGATAAAACTCAGTTGAGTTGTTGGAATGAAGGATTGAAAATAGTGACCAAAACTCTGGAGCAGTTAACTAACACCACACCTTGAATGCTTTCACATTCAGCACCTTTCAAAGTACTACACTGAGTTAACAGGGTCGGGTGGAGGCCTCTGATGCCCTCACCATATGATGGCTTCACCCTTGGATACTCTCACCCCCTAATACCCTTAGGTATCTTCACCCTCTGACGTCTTTACCCCCTGCTATTACATCCCTTCCTTGAGATGTTTTCACAGAATATACCTATCCTCATATAATCCTAAAGAAAAATAAAAGATGGATTCAAAATTCATGTTGAGGAACCAATGGGTTTATTGGGGTTACTGTCAGAGAACAAACAGGTGACTCCAAATCAGACATACTAGCAAATCTAAACCACAAAGGATAATGGTTTCCCCAAAGTCAAATAACAGAAGACCTAGCCCCCTAACCCCAGGTTATATATTCTAGATCTTCCTTGAGACTCCAAGGCCATGTGCAGTTAGGGCAGAATTGCATACAAATGCTTCAAAGAATGGCCACATATTCATGTGAGGGTCCAAATGACCCTCCTGATGGTCTCCTGGAGAAGGGGAAGTCTGCAGGTGCACAGGCCTGATCGTAACGGATGCTTGTAAATAATAAACACAGATGATTTCATGAAGATGGTGACAGTTTGACCCTAAGGATAGTTTCCTATAACATCCTCTATGCCATCACCAACCCTCTGATGAATTCACTTCTATCACCTTCATCCTCTGATGCCATCACCCTCTGTTGACTTTGCCCACTGATGACTACATTTTCTGTTGCCCTCAAGTTCTGATGCTATAAATGATATATTTTTAAATATTCATGATCTAACTCTGAGGTCATAGAAGCAGGCAACTGGAAAAGGACTTGGAAGATAGAGGCTTATTTGACAAGTAATTAAACTTATCTACAAATAAAGCTACAAACTAAGCTGACAGAAAACAAACACAAAAAACTGAAAACCATAGAACCACATAACAGCTTAGTACACTAGTAGATGGGTAAAAATCAAGTCTTAAAAAACTGTATATCAGGTTCTGTATCATTTGCTTAAGACCTGGAGTTGGATAATATTGTTTGTAAAGATTTCTATTCAAAATACTGTTTTCAATTGCATATTTTATTGGTATTTTATTTATTTACATTTCAAATATTGTTCCCCTTCCCAGTTTCTTTCCCCTCCTCAAACTCCCTATCCCACCCCCTCTCCCCCCTGCTTCTATGAAGGTACTCCCTCACCTCCCCACCCACTCCTGTCTCACTGCCCTAGCATTCTCCTACACTGGGACATCAAGCCTTCACAGGAACAAGGGCCTCCCCTCCCACTCATGCCAGATAAGGCAATCCTCTGCTATGTATGCTACATATGCAGATGGAGGCATGTGTCCCTGTATGTGTAATTTCTGGTTGGTGATTTAGTCCCTGGGAGCTCTGGGGAGTCTGGTTGGTTGATATTATTGTTCTTCCTATGGCGTTGAAAACCCTTGAGCTTCTTCAGTCCTTCCCCTAACTCCTCCATTGGGGTCACCCACGTGCTCAGTCTGATGATTGGTTGGGAGCATCCACATCTATATTGGTCAGGCTCTGGCAGAGCCTCTCAGGGGGCAGCTACACCTGGTTCCTAAGAGCAAGTGATTCTTAGCATCAGCAATAGTGTCCGGGTTTGGCATCTGCAGATGGGATTTATCCCTAGGTGGGGCAGTTTCTGAATGTCCCTTCCTTCGGTCTCTGCCCCACTCTTTGTCCATGCATTTCCTTTAGGCAGGAGCAATTTGGGGCTAATATTTTTAAGAAGGGTGGATGATCCCATCCCTCAACAAGGAGCCATGCCTATCCACTGGATATGGTCTCTAAAGGTTCTCTCTCTCCTTTGTTGGGTATTTCGGCTAATGTTGTCCCTGTTGGGTCCTGGGAACCTCTTGCTTCCCTGGCAACTGGGACTTTCTAGTGGCTACCCACTAGTTCCCCATTCCCAACTGCTATACACCTCTGTTCAATTTCCTGACCCTCTGTACTTCTCCCCTGTCTCCTGCCACACCTGATTCTGCCCCCTTTTCCCTCCCCCTCCTCTCTTCCTCCCAGGTCCCTCCCTCACTCTATCTCCCATGATTATTTTGTTCCCCCTTTAAGTATGACTAAAGCATCCATACTTAGTTCTTTCTTCTTCTTGAGCTTCATATGTTCTAGAAAATATCATCCTGAGGGAGGTAACCCAGTTACAAAAGAACACACATGGTATGTACTCACAGATAAGTGGATATTAGGCAAAAAACTCAGAATACCCACAATACAACACAAATTAGTTTATATTTCATAATATTTCTCTATAATTTATGGCCCAGATTTTATGAGCTAATAACTATAGGACTAAAATTATAAACAGAACTCTAAATTTTGTTATATTTTGTTAAGAAAATTGATTTCAGAACAATGTCAACTGTCCTGACCACCCAGAGATCCCAGGGACTAGATCACCAACCAAGGAGTGTGCATGAAGGATTCATGGCTCCAGATATATAAGTAGCAGAGGATGGCCTTGCCTGATATCAATGGAAGGGATTGATCCTTGGTCCTGTGGAGGTTTGATGCCCCAGCATAGGGAAATGCTGGAGCAGTGGGGTGGGAGTAGGTAGGTGGGGAAGCACCCTCATAGAGGCAAGGGGGAGAGGGACAGGGCTGATGGTATGGGAAGGTTGTGGAAGGGTAACTGGGAAGAGGGATATCATTTGAGATGTAAATGAATGGAATGATTAATAAAAATTTTAAAAAAAGAAAGAAAGAAAGAAGAGAGAGAGAGAATTGATTCCTGAAATATTTCAATGATTCTTCAAAATTAGCTGAATATACTTCCTTAGGTGTCACTAGTCATGAGGGAAGAGTGCTTTTTGAAATATCTGAATTGCTTTTAGTGAGATTTGCAATCAGTCTGAACAAATTATAAAGCTGCCTAGAATAATGCACTGAAATAAATTAATGGATTTGTAGAATAGTATACTGAGCAAAGATGATTATAAAAGTGAAATGTGTAACTTTATTCCCTCCTAAGATCTATTGTCAGAAGACTAAGAATGAAGTCTCCTCAGCTCTCGTGAAAGGCTGCTATCTGTTGTCAGCTTTGTAAAAACATAGATTGTATAAAGCATCTAAGAACACTAAAGAAATCCTTCCTCATATGCCAAAGCTTTGCAGACAGTATGTGTGAACTGTAAGTCTGAATGTGGCCTTAGGGAGCAAGAGCATTCTCTAATTCACAAACAGTAAGAAAGTTATTAAAAACGTGTTTGACTGTTCCTCATCTAGACTTCATAGTAGTTAATTATATAAGCCAGTGTTTCCCAAAGACTGAAACAGAAGATAAATTTTTACATTGTACATGGGATCATTCATTAATTCAATAGATCTGTGCTTATTTTAATATGCCAAAAGAAATACAGCACTTATAAATGCATAACTGAAAGACTGAGTCTCTGAATTCATGGCTATTTCTTAACAAGAAGGTAACTTTTTCAAAAAGTTATTACATTGATTTATATTGTATGTGTTTGATGCATGTGTGAAGGACTAAGAAACACTTGTGGAAAATGAATCCTTCCTTCTACCACATGGAACTCAGGGATCAAACTCGGGTCGCCAACTTGGCAACAAGCATCTGTATGCACCGAGCACTCTGTCCAGTTACTAAGGAAGTAACTTTAATTTCTAAAAATTAAAAATATAAAGTTAAAATTTAAGTCAGTAAACTTAATGTTAAGGAAAAATATTCATTAATTGTATATGAAATATTAAGTAATCTGAATAATTTACAGCTATAATAAAATCATAATGTGTCAAAAATGAATGAATGTTAAAAACTGATGTACTTTATTTACTTAGAAACTAGACATAAGCTAGTATGTGGCATTTAATTTTCAGCTATTTTCAACTACTACTTGTATCCTTTATGCATTAAATATTAATTCTTGCTCTTGCCTTCCCAACTAAGTTGTAAGCTGGATTTCACAGGGTCAGGTTGAACATACCACACAGGCATGGACTATATGCACATGACTTTGCATTCACCTGTGACATACTTACAAAGATTTGTGGCAACATTTCTTTCTTTAACCTATCAAATCAGCCTTTCTGACATTTATTTTGGTAGTTTTCTGGATAACCTGCTTATATGTTTTAGTATAAAATTATAACATAAGATTGATTATAAAATCATAAAATTTATAAATTTATAAAATATAAATTTATAAAGTATAAATCTAATAATCATAAAACTGGAATATAACATAAACAAATAATTATAAAAATTAAAATGATAAATTTAATATAAAATTATAATTTATAAAAATTTAAAATGTTTAGATCCTCTCAGGAAACTGTCTGCTGTGCTCCAGAAATACAATAAAAAGTAAATTGGAATTTTAGTTTAGAAGTTAATGACTTCATCCCATATTATTTTATTGAAAATATTTTCCTTATTGTAAAATGAATGACTAATTGAGGTGTTAATTATCAATCTATAAAACTGTGTGGCTAATGCTTGCAAGACTACAGAGGGAAAAAAACCCTCACATTTTAACATGAAACCTAAGCCACCAGCAGGCTCCAATGCGATGCACTCCAAGAGAATGGAATGAAGTCACAGTCTGAGGGAGTGGAGAGGCTAAACCAGAAAAGCATGAGGCTCCTCTACCAAGCAGCTGAGTGGCAGCTCCAAGTCATTTCTCTGTTCTGAGCCCTGGTTTCCTTAATAAAGATGTCGCTTACATTTTTTTATGAATAGACTCTGATAATAATCAAAGATGGCAGGGCAGAAAGAGAAATGGAGCATTGTTCTGAAATGGTATTCCTAAGATTCCTATAAAAGCCACTGTTTTTATAACCTAATGCCAGAATTTTGATTATTCAGTATATACAAACCTCTATGTTTTGTCACTATTAATTTGGATTTCTGTTATCTATCGCTAATAAATCCCTCATCAGGCAAATAACACAGAAATACACACGCATAATCAAACACCTACACACACACAAACACACACAGGTGCACATATACAATACATGCAAACACACAAACCATACACACACACACACAGACACACCCTCACAACACAGAACACACAACACACACACACACACACATACACACATACACACACACATACCCCATATACCCAAAAAGGGAAATAGAATTTATATAACTAATTATATAACTTAAAGCTTTGGAAAGTGAAAAATGAATGGGAATTATCTCCAACTACTGTGATAGTTCATCTATTTACTATAAAAATTACTCTGAGATAATAACAAGAAAACTATTGACCAATTAGTGAATTAATGTAAAAAGATATATAAGCAGGAAACTTATAAGATGTGGTGAGTTTTGAAACTATCTAGTAATTGTCTGTTCTTACAAGAGGCCCAACAATTCAAATGATAACAGGAAGAGAAATGAAATTTTCAAGAAGAGTAATTGTGGATGAGCGGGGTGTGATGAAGCAGGCACTACCACACACTGATAATAAGAATATAAAACTTTATGACACGTTAGGGAGGCCATCTAGTAATATTGAAACATAAAGGTGATATGGTTGGATAAATTATAGTATAAAACTCCTTCTAAATAGTGTACAATATTAAAACTGCTCTTATGAATTATATATATTAAGAATACCAATCATATCCCATTAAATGAGAGAAGAAAATAAAAATCTTAAATACTTTAACCATAAGTATATTTTCAATTATTTAGAGGGACTAGAATTAACAGTTAACGCTGGCATTTTTAGCTCCTGTATGCAAAGGTAAACGCTTTTAAAGTTGTATTAAGCTCTACAATTTCTGCTTAGGACAAGGACTACAATGTGTTCTTCTTTTTAACCAATGTAAGATAAGATGGAAGGTGGAATGAGACATGCTCATGCCCCCAGCATTAAGCTCACCAATTACTTCATTCATGAGGATGGCCTTGTCAGGCATCAAGGGGAGGAGAGACCATTGGTCCTATGAACAGGTTGGAAATTCTTTCTTAACCCAAGCCAGAATTCATTGAGAGTTTTAAAGTAAACTCAAGTCAGCAACAACTCAAGAGAAGTCCTTGTGCTCCCTCCCTCCCTCTCCCTCTTCCTCTCCCTCCTCTCTAATCCTCTCTTTTTTTATTTTGATTGGAGACAAAAATCCAGGGCCTTCTGCTTACTAGACAAGTGAGCTAAAAACCCCAACTCCTCAAACAGCAATTTTTAAAAATCAGAATCTAGCATAATACAATCTAAAGATGTATTGACTCTGATTTCTTTCTTTCATGCTGAGGAATGAAAATCAGAAAATATTATGTCTTTCCTTAATCCATCATGATTCTCTACAAGAAAGTAACTTCCTAAGTGTGCAGCAGGAACACAGCAACTCTGAGCTTAGGTTCCTGCGTCAGTCCTTTCACAACGAGTGGTGTGAAAACACGCCTGTGCGGACAGTGCCTGCTCTGTGCTCTGACTGAACGCTGGAGTGAGGTCATGCCACGCAGCATGAATGACAGCTGCCAGAAACACCTGGGATTCACTGGGTTTGATTTTTAATGAGCCGTTAGTCATGTCCATCTAGAAGCCTTACATTCCTGCTGCCAACTCTTTCTGTCTGCAGCATTCAGTTACATGGCGCCGTATGGTGTGTTAGAATATCCACACTGAGTGACCAAAATGTTGCTATTGATGAGGCTACCAAAGCGCTAAGAGGCTCTCAGCACCTGACCAGCTGTAGAGACTCCACAGCCTTGTGCTAGACCCACATCTTAGTGGAGTAAGCAGAAGCCAAAACTACAATAGAATCAGTGTTGCGTTTTAGTGATTTGTAGTTTGGTATTCTGGTTGTAATTTAGCTTTGGTTTCATCATTTGTTTGCATATGTGTTACACACCTCAGGAGTTAGGTCATTTTAAATTAGTGTGCACTTAAATACTTTCCAATATATAAGCATACCTAAGGCTAATACTGAAGGCCTAGAACATTGTTATTCTCTTAACTTTAAAAAATACTTGATAGATAAAACTGACTACTGAGAAATATTCACATAGTTCAGAAAAAGGAGATAGTGGGAAGGATGGCTAAGAAAAAAAGATGTTTGGACTGAAGTCTTGGTGGTAAATAGTAAGGAGAATCAGAAATGCTCATATTACATAACCGGATGAAAGGGTTTGACAGAATCTTCACAAGGATAACAATCACTTAATTTCCGTGACTCTCAAAGCACATCATGAGAGAAGCATTAAAGTAAAGCATTTGATAGGTGATCCTAGGACAGCCTCGGAGTGAAGAGATGCAAGATAGCAAGGAGGATGCTAAGACATTATTACCAAGCGGGTCACCACTATGGATCTCAAACAGCCCCACTACAGATCTCTAGGAGCCTAGGCAAAACAACACTATGCAAAACAATGTATAACAAAATACAATGCAAAACAAATACCAAGGGCAATCAATCCAGCAAGAGAGACTCTGGGCTAGTTATGCAGCAACTTTTGCTGTGATTTGGTTGTTGAGAGATTTTTCCCTGTAGCACCTGGATTATAAGACATGTTTGACCTGCCTCATGGCAAACGAACTGGGTCTGAAAGTCACATAAAGGCCTTCAGGCAAAGCAAGAAATTACTGGCAAAAATATCATCTATGAGGAAACTGAGTGTCCTATTGTGTCATCTCAGGATAGAATTGTATAATTTACATGCAAGCTCTGTATATAACACATTAACTTGCAAAAATATGAAGTTTTAAACCTAGAAAGATTATTTTATACAATCCTGTTACAAATCCACCAGTAAACTGAGTAACTTGTATTTGATTCACGTGGATTTTTTTTTTCACATTAAGATATACCTGGAATGAGGGGTTGTTACTCTGGTTCATTCCTTGCCTTGCAAATGGTTGTATTAGCTCCTTAATGTACCTCTTCTATCTGGAGATGTTCTTCTCACATGGTCACAAATAGAGCTTTTCCTGTGATGGACTCATCCCTGCTTTGTTGCCGCAATCATCTGCAGGATGTAACTGGTTGGTATCATTTCTCAACTATTGATTTCAATTACCTTATCTAGGTCCTTAGGACAAGTAGTGAGAAATACAATACCTAATTCTGAAGAAAGCGGTTTTAAAGGAAAATGTGCTCAAACGTAGATGGAGCTCATTTCTGTTCTAACATAAAAGCATGTCTGTCTGTTCTCATTGATGTCAAGGCCGATGGCATTTTGCATTCCCATAGACATTCAAACTGCCGCGACCTACATGTGGCTTGTACCTTTCAGCCCTGAGGATGCTTGGAGTTTGTAGGCTGTCTGTGGTTGTCATTCCTTTCTGATGCTTGGGGGTACTTAGCCCTGTGGGTTTCAAGTCCTTGTCTTCAAATAACACCATCTATCTTTGATAACTGTTGTCATCTCCTAATAACCTGCAGCTTCAGGCTGTTTGAATGGGTGGCTTTGGAAGGATTTTTTGTCTTATTGATTTTGTTTTTTGTTTTGTTTGGTTGGTTGGTTTTGTTTCCTGCTTACCTTGAATGAGGTAGTTTGGATTCATCCCATCTGATTATATGAGCAGCTGTTTGGGAACTCTGATGTACTATGTCTTTACATGTATAACCTCGTGAAACTCAGGCAGCTTGCTGCATCCATGTCAATTAGTCAGAGGGGTTTTTTAAATATATTTTATTGGATATTTTCATTATTTACATTTCAAATGTTATCCCATTTCCCAGTTCTCTCCCCCCCTTTCCCAAAAACCCCCTATCCAATCTCCTCTCCCCCTGCTTCTCTGAGGGTGTTCCTCTATCCACCCACCCATCTACCCACTCCTGCCCTTGATTCCCCTACACTGGGGCACCTATCAAGACTTCAGAGGACCAAGGACCTCTCTTCCCATTGATGTGTGACAAGGCCATCCTCTGCTACATATGCTGCTGGAGCCATGTGTGTGCTCCTTTGTTGATGGCTTAGTCCCTGGGAGTTTTGGAGGGTTTGGTTGGTTGATATTGTTGATCTTTTTCCAAGCTTTTTGATATTAAAGTCAAAATATTAATCAATTGATCCTGAAAAATTTTGAAGATACTCTACCTCCTCAGTATCAAATAGTCAACCAAGACTTGATTCTTTATGAAAATATAAACAAGTACATGTGTATCTTGCATACAATTTATTTTTCTTTTGTCCTTAAAGAATGATGAAAGTATATTTACAGCAAAGAATTGCTTTAAAATAAATGTCTTCATAATTTCTTCACACTAAATGTTTACACACCTGTTCTTATACCTATATATCAGGGATGATGTCAAAACTTCTGGAAGAAAGGGTCATTGCTGAAAGCTGAGATTCTGGTATTTCCTGGGGTGGGAGGGTTCACCTCATGTGCTGCTTCCAAGACCCCCTGAGTGCATATTAGCACACATGTTCTCATAGTACAAGAGGACAAAAGAAATCAAATAAAAGACAAACAAGCTCTGGGGGCTTGTCAGCTGTCAAATGATCTAGACAGTATTTATGTTGCTTTTTAATGCTGATGCAAGAATATACATTTTAAGTGATGATGACAAATATGGATCTACATCAGAGGACTACCAGCTATTAAATACTGTCATTACTTTTTCCTGTTTGTTTATTTGTATCCAATTTCCTGTTGATACTCATTATATGCCTAGGAGAAAGCCTGATATCTCTGCATGAACTATAGCAAGGTCATGAGGCCTCCAGTCTTCCCAAGGCCACAGCCATGCTAGCCACACAGACCACGGTCTACCTGCCTGATCTCCCTCCTTCCTTCTGTATTTTTGCGCATACTGAAGAGAAAAAGAAGCAAGGAAGAAAGAATATGGCTCAGTAGCCACAGAAGTCCTGGGTAGTGAGCATGTGTCCTGGAGCTTCTTCAAGCAGAAGCTCAATGTTCCTCATAGGGTATACAAAAGGCTCTGCAAGTAAGGTGCTTACATTTATACATTCATTCATGATTCTCAAACTGTTTGAGATTTAAGGTGAATAGAAATTAACTATTAATCAATAAATTAAAGCTCTCTGTTACTCTAAAATTCAGAGAGTGCTATATTCAAATATCAGAACCGAATTAAGAATTAGCAATGTTAGAAAATCCATATTTACTGAAGAGTAATATTTTCACTTATGAGCATAATCAGTACAATGAGAGATAAGATGTAATCATGAATGTGAGCCATGGGATATATCCAGAAATTAACTTGGTACTTGTCTCCCATACCTACTTAAAGTGAATTTTCTGAATATACTAGTGAATGAAAATTCCACTCCAATGAGCCCACAATCTCTGGGCATGATTAAGTTATTATTATTATTATTATTATTATTATTATTATTATTATCATTACTACTACTACTACTACTACTACTACTATAACTTTTTGCAGTGGAGATTCCTAGTTTACTATATAAGCACCCTGGTGGAAAATATAAAGTAACAATGCAGTCATCACTCAGATGTTAGACTGCCCCGTTTCTTCTGTAAGTCACTGTCTGTGGTATAACAGAAAAGAGGAAGGTGCTGTTGCAAGACTCACATGATTTCAGACTGGCTCATGCTCGCACTCTTGCTCTCGCTCTCTCTCTCTCTCTCTCTCTCTCTCTCTCTCTCTCTCTCTCTCTCTCTCTGTCTCTCTCTTTTCCTCCCTCCCCTCCCATCTCCCTATCTCCCTTCATCTCTTTCTTCTCCCCTTACCCCCTTTCTCCCATACCTACATGAGTTCTCATATGCTTCTCCTCTAGGCTCCTGTTAGATGACACCTTCAGTGACTGAGATGATTCATCAGATCCTTCAGTGGCTTATTCTGCCACCACCACACCCTTCTGCCATCCTTCAAAGGAACCTTCCATTGCCTTCCGGACAGCCCTCTCAAAAGGGAAGTAAAATTGCTTAGGACCCTGGTCCTGTAGCCAGTCTGAAGACTCAAACCTGCTTGGTTCTTTTAGATAATTCATTCAGTGGACAGACACAGCCCTCTATTAAACTTCCAAAGACAATTCTTGGTGGTTGTACTTTCAGATAACTCAGGAAGGGTTCAGAAAAAAACTAGATTTGCAAAAAGGATGATCTCCTTTGAAGCTCTCTACAAAGACTGGGAGTGGGTGTGGGTGTGGGTGCATATGAACACACATACACACATACACACACACACACACACACACACACACACACACACACACACACACACAATTTCAGAGAAACTGTCTGCCCAAAGTCTTCTCTAATCTCTAACAACCTGACTTGTTTAATATCCTTGGTGGGTTATGAGACCCATTAGTTAAATGTTTCCTTCGAACATATAAGTCCTGATACCTCACAATTCATTTTGCTATCTGATATTGACTGTATTTTAGTGACTTGGATAAAACTAAACTATATGCTGTATCAAAATATGATTTATTGGTCTCATTTTCACCTGCACAAATATTTTTAGCAGGTTGTAGTGTACCAACACATAGAAGGCTTATATTGGGTTTTGTGCTTCTTTGTGCAAAATATTTAATCATAATTGCTACGCAACTAGGTGTATGGTAGAGTTTCTTTCAATTAGTAAGAATTCTAAAAGTGCCACAGTTAAATACTCAGAGAAGATTCTTTCATAAATAAGATAAAATAATTTATCACATCCATTGGCCCTAGGATCTCACACTATGGTGGTGTCACAAAACTAGAGAACAATGAGTAGCTATGCTTAAGATATGGGGAATAAAGGGTCCATCCAGGGAAGGCAGCAGAGTAAAGGCTACCTATGGGTGAGCCAGTGCGGGGGAGAATGAGAAACATTACAGATAGACTTTATCGCAAAGAGAGAGAGAGATGGAAGAGTTTGGGACACTTCAGAAGTGAGAAGACCCTGTAGAGGATCAGGGACTAGCAAGATTCACAGAGAATTTGAATTCAGAGTACCTGCTGGAGAAAGGTGAAGCTACATACATCTGGTTTCAAAAGATGAATCACAGAAAAGACAGACAATTTTACATGCAGGACAAGCCCACAGCTCTCACAAGCATCAAATCTAACTGCCAATTTTAATGAGGAAGTTATTCTTCCTGCAGATGGGTCAGCAATGGATAAAAAAAAATAATAATAATCCCATTTTGTCACACCATGTGAAGACAGCAGCTGGGCACTATCTTGAGAATGAATTGTTTATCGGTATTTTAGGTACCCCAGAAATCAAGGTGGAATGGAGCTGGAAGCCTCCTCTCCCGATGACTGATGTTTTAGTATAAGAAGTTTCATTCAGGCTGTGGGGAAGAAAATTTATCAGTGGCCTCACCTCACTGTGGACTTTGTTTGTTACAATGTCAACTTGTCCAGCTAGATATGTTCACTGTGCAGTATTGTCACAACTGTATTGTGGTTAACCAACAGCTTTGCAATTGGATTGTAGGCTTTCTCTATGGTTGGGAATACACATTTGCTACTATAAACCTTATTCAAAAGACTATGACTGGGGAGGCTATCGTTCAAAGAAGTGGACCATTGTTTCCCTAAATGGGCATTTTTTCAAATGTCATTTTAAATATTTATGCTTATATTCATGGACTAGTATAGCTCTCAACCCAGGCAGAAAAACTCCCTTTGGAAGAGGATGTCATTTAATGCAGAAACTCATACCTGGTCAAAGTGATTGACCTGGACTAAGTGAATGACCTGTGCTCAGCTCTGAACAGGACATCTATACCATCCTTCCCATGGTCTGGGAAACATTATGAAGAGCGGATCAAATAATGTAGGACATGGTGAGGGGGGTGGGTTTTGCCAAAATGCTGCCATCTAGGGATGCCAGGCCATTACAGTGAATATTTGTACAAAATTAGACCATTCAACATTCCATTGTGCGCAGACAAGATATTCATGAGGCCTCGTCCATTCCTGGGTGCTACTGAATGTTAAGGGTTGTTGTGGGATATCATGGTTTTCCACAATGTAGCTATTAGAGACAGAATTAGAAGAAGGAAGGGTTCAGTTGAAAAGAGGACAAGAGAAGTTAATAGAAGGTGAGTATAATCACAGTAGTGAATATATGTATGAAAATGTCAAAATGGCTTTGAAATTATATCTCACCCCTGCCAAAATGGCTACCATCAAAACACATATGACAATAAATCCCAGTGAAGGTGGAGGGGAAGGGGAACCCTTATTTACTGTTGCTGTTAATATAAACTTGCACAACCACTGTGGAAATTGGTATGGAGACTCCTCAAAAAATTGAAACCAGAAATGACATATGATCCAGCTAGACCACTCCTGAGGCTATATCACAAAACACTTAAATCAACATAGCACAGAGATAGCTGCAAATTCATGTTAATTCCCCACTACTCATAACAACCAGGAAATAGAACTAGACCAAGTGACTATCAGTGGATGACTAGATATAGAAAATATGGTATGTAAACAGAAGGTAATTTTATTAAGCTGTAAAGAAAAGTGAAATCACATTTTTAGGAAAATGGATGCAAATGGAAATCATCATGCTAACCAAAATAAGACAAATTCAGAAAAATGAATACCTCTTAGATTTTAAATGATGTATTTATATGTACTTGTATGAGTATGTGAGTCACAGAAATAAGAAGATATCATGAGAGAAGTAGAAAATATGGCAATTGAAAACATGGGCTAAGCAAGGAGAAAGGAGGATTAACTAAGGGAACAGAGAAGAGGAGGAGCATGGAGGAAAACAGGTGGAAATGAATGTAGACAAAGTGTAATGACACACACATGATGTAGCTGTGTGTCATATGTAAATAAATATATACACATAAACATGTACATTGTGTGAACCTAGAAAATTTATACAATAAATAAAGATTAAATTTTTCATTTGGTGAAGTAATGTTGGGATCAAATTATCAAATTAACTGAGGTCATCTAAAGTCAAAATAGGATCCAAAGAGTTCCACTCCTTCAGATTCACCAGAAACCTCTGAGAAGCACTGTGATATGAAATATGTTCAACTTCTTCAAAAGATGAGAGGCAGTGCCTGTCTAATTAAGAAGCCATACTCTGAGTTTCTGGGAATCTGGCTCAAATATTTATTTCAACACTAAACATTAGGTTTCTTAGCTTTTCTGTATCTTAATTTCCTAACTTATGGAGTGTGGTTTTTTTTATCTTAGCATAAATTAAATATATAGAATAAATTGTGATAGCAGTAAATACCTTACAAGTTGATTAGAACTAAGAATACAATCGGTGAATTGCAGAAACTAGTATTAAATGATTCCATTAACCACTAAGGAAGAAGAGAATCAACAAATCAGAAGTCTATGTATGAAGAACAAGACAGAAAGAAAGGCAATACAAAGTGTGTCAAGAACTAGGGGTTAGTCATCAGCAACTGAGTGTCTGCTTCTTCCTGGGCACTCTGATGACTCATCCTCTGGGGCCACGTCAGAGCCTGGGTATGATTGCATTCCAGGCAGTGGTGTATGAGTGAGATGGTGGTCACAGGTATATCTCATAAAGTATATAAATCATCAGCTCTCTATATTCTTCTCATCTCCCCTGGAAATATGTGGGACAGTGAGATTGCACAGTAGGAAGTTATTTACAATTCCAGGGGAAAGGACTTCCATTCTGGATTTCCTGTGACTTGGAGGAATTTAAATTGTGGTAAACTATCACACCATCCTTTAGAGCAACTTCTGGTAGCTTACATGAAATATACTATAACTCTGGATCTAGAAATTTCTTTATAATAATGTTTAGCTGAAGTGAAAAATACAGTAAGATAGGAAGAAAATTTGGGATCTACCCTGCCCCCTTTTCCTTGAGCTACAGATAAAGCTAATCTAGGCCAGAGGAAAAAGAGCTCCAGTGCATCACATAACACATAAGGAGCTCAAGCTCTGGAGAATAGACACATCAGGGAAACATGTCAGCAACCTGGAGAAAGTCAACAACCTAATGATGGAAAATACCATTGTTACCTCAGCCCCACTGTAAAGACCTATACACATCGGTGCCTTGTACGCCCTCTGAAAATGCTCAAAGGAAAGTGTGTTCAGAAATTGCCTCACCATATATTCAATAAATATTTAATGAGTGCTCACTTTAGGCAGATACTTCTCTTGAGGCTGAATATATGTTAAACAATCATGAAATCTTCTTTCTTCTGGCTTACATCAAACTTTGGTAGTCAGAGAGGAGACAGGTGTAGCTGGGACAAGAAAAGAAGGTGGGAAGATGAGGTTGGGAAAGTCAAGGGTGGTCAGTTTACCCAGGTCCCTAAAGAATGTTTCTAAACTGAGGGATGGTTGAAGCAGGGAAATGACGTGAACTAACATACATTTCCTCAAGCTCACACTGGTACAAAGTATAGGGAGACAAATGTCCAACAAAGTGAGAGAGAAGATTGTCCCAGAAGCCCAGGAGAGAAATGCAGTGGTCTGAACAGTGATGTCAAGGTGGTGGTATGTGAGAACTCTTTCCAAAAGACACATTATGATGTTTCCATTCTGTGTCAGTCTGTTCCAGGACCGTAGTTCAACAAGATTATAATGACAATAGAAATTTCCCACTCTACTTTCTATGTTTAGATACACTTACACATTATATTTAGTGCTGTGTTATAATCACATATAATAATCATATACCATCTTGCTATACATGTTTGTATCCTTAGAGCACCAGTATATACTACATAACCCACATGTATAGTGGGCTAGAAGTATCATCTAGTTATATGTAAGAACCATCTATGATCTTTGCACAAGAAAGAGAATACCTAACAGTGTATTTTCCATGATGTATCCCAACTTTAGGGTGTTTGTGTACATATGGTTTTGTAAACATACATAGACACATGGCAAACTGATAAAGTTTTATTGTAAACTGCATTACATGATGTTAGAGAATGAGATGAATCAGGTCAGGAATACCCAAACGGTTCTACTAAACTTTTGATGACAATGACCACAGAAATTGATTGAGGCATTTAGAGTTGGACACTCTGGCTAAATATATAAATTAAGAAAAGAAACATCAAAGACATCATTTTGAAGTCATTTACCCATAGATTGCATGTAAGCTTGTGAGAGTGGATGAGATCACCAGGGGATGAGTTAGCAGGAAAACAAAAGGGGCTCAAGAGCGTCTTTGGGATATTCCTGTTTTAAGAGGCTAAGAGCGGGCAGGTGAGATGGCTCAGCGGGTAAGAGCACCGACTGCTCTTCAGAAGGTCATGAGTTCAAATCCCAGCAACCACATGGTGGCTCACAACCACCTGTAATGAGTTCTGACGCCCTCTTCTGGTGCGTCTGAAGACAGCTACAGTGTACTTACATATAATAAATAAATAAATCTTTAAAAAAAAAAAAAGAGGCTAAGAGCTGAGGAGGAGCCAGGAGACACAGACAGAGAGAGATGAGGAGAGCTGAGTATATCCTGAAGGGCAGCTGCTACATCCACTGCTGTCTACATCTTGGGGTGAGTGCAGAGAAGGAGTAACTCGGGTCAGCAATCCAAAGGACCTGGAAACTCAACATGCACAAGAATGCACTATGCATAGCTCTCCTTGATAAAGATAAATGGATCTCTTGAACGAGACTCATCCCCTTTAACAGGATTATAAATTACACTGAGGACTTTTATTCTCTTATACCTTGTAGCCTAAGATATTATCCTCATTATCCGTTGTTACATATTTAATGAACAATATTGAACCCAATAATAAATTATATTACTCATATTATAGTTTTTAGATAAAGTTTTTGAGATTTGGCTAGATAGGGCTTCAATTAAACAATTGTAATGGGTATATGAATTTAAATTTAAGCTATATGAACAAAAAATCTGTTTTATAATAATACTTATCACTTAGCAAGCACTCAGCATGTATTAATTTCTGGGTTACACGTCTTGGGCCACCGTTTTTGTTTTTGTTTTTGTTTTTTTTCAGTAGACAATAGTTCCGCAGGACACTTTAGACAGCTATTCCCACTTTAAAGGGAATAAGTTTATTTATTTGGACGAAATATCTTTGAAGAAAGACTGGTTGTCAATTCACTAATTTTCTAAGTTTGTCCACTTGACAGCTGGTTAGACCATGATTCACAATGGTCCCATACCTGAAAGTGTGACTGAGACAGAATAAGTTATTACATAACTGAATCTCTGTGACTTATACACACTCCCTTCCCATTAGGGCATAGTGACATCTAAACACACTATCTTTTCCCTTTAATTTCCCAGGGAAGACCTTTCTCCAGCCTTTGGGAGCCACTGCAGGAATAACATGAAATGTCTAGAGGGATTAGTATCATAATATGGAGCTTCGCTAGTAGGAGCCATTTCATTATGCTGTACATGTCTGTCATTCTTCGTTGTAGTTACTATTTTCAGCAACATATGGTCTTCTGGACTTGGTTGAGGCCTAAGTAAAGCCAGGCTACATTCTTGGAACACTGGGAGCAGGTTGCTTTTCCCTTGTTCTGGCAAAAGAACATTAAGAATCAGAGTTAGAAGTTCCAACATGCATTAGGAAGAATATGGAATTTGCTCATTAGGAATACCCCCACACTTAAGGTTCAGGGAACATTTCAAAGAGGAGGCAAAAAGATTGTAGGATCATGGAGTTTGCTGTGTTTCTGAGTAACATTAGAAGTTACACCTATAAAGTCTCACTAATGTGACTGCCCAACCTTGAGCTAAACAAAGTTGACACCAATGAACATACCAAACTAAACAGAGAAAAGACCATGAGACCTCAATCCTATACCAAGACCTATAGGCTACTGAAGAAAGCTGGAAGTAGCACACCAATTGATTAACCAATAGCAAATGGTCAGTCCTGAAAACATACACACAAATAACACTATTCAGACTGAAAAGTTTGTATTTAGGAATAGACTATAATATACATCATTATATATATTTATATATAAATATATATTATATATTTAATCATATATGTGTGTGTGTGTGTGCGTAAAGGGTTTATATAGGTGAGTTTTGAAAGAGGAAAGAAAAGGAGAAAGGGATATTATAATCTTAAAAGTAAAAAGAGTTGGCCTGAACTACATGGTGAGACCCTTCCTAAAAGAAAACTAACAAACACACACACAGAGAGAGAGAGACAGACAGACAGACAGACAGATAGACAGAGAAGTAGAGACAGAAGGATATTTATATGATATATCTCCATATTTCAAATTGGCATCAAAATTATTAGTTCTATATCTTATAATGGAACAGTCATTGACATGGTTTTGAAATCCATTAACATTTTATGTGTCTGGCATAACTGAATATATTCTTTTCCTATTTCTTTTTCTTATTTATTCTTTCTCCTCTCATAGATTACATCCCAACCAGTTTCCCCTCCCTCTTCTCCTCCTTATGCTTTCCCTCCTCCACCCTACCCTCTCCCCCTGATCCACTCCTCCTTTGTTTCCATTCAAAATGGACAGCCCTCCCAGTAATATCAACTAAGTATTACATATCAAGTTGCAGAAAGTCTAGGTATCCCCCGCATATTAAGGCTAGACAAGGAAAGGGGTCCCATGAGCAGGCGGAAGAGTCAGACTAGAGCCCTGCCTCCCACTGTTAGGAGTCCCACAAGAATATCAAGCTACACAACCATAGCATATATGCAGAGGACCTAGGGCAGACCCATGCAGGCTCCCTGATTGTCAGTTCAGTCTCTGTGAGCCCCTATGAGTCCAGGTTGATCCTGTAGGTTGTGTTCTTATGATGTCCTTGACACTTCCCTGGCAACCCTGCCCCATGCACGCCCCGCCCCAGCTCCTGCAATCCTTATGCTACCTCTTCCACAGGATTTCCCAAGCTCTACCTAATATTTGGTTGTAAGGTTTAACATCTCGTTCCATCTGGATGAAACCTCTCTGATAACGATTATGCTAGCCTCAGGTCTACAAGTCTAGCAAAGTATCACTGGGGATAATTTCATTGACATTTTATTTTATTTTACTTTATTTCATTTTGTTATTTTATTTTTTTGCCAAGTGAGGTAACCCAGATCCAGAAAGACAAACATGGTATATAGGCACGTACTCAATTAGAAGTGGACATTAGCTGTAAAGTAGAGGATAATCTTGTTATCATCCACAGACCACAGAGAGGCTAAGGAACAAAGAGGGCTTAAAGAGGGTAAGTAGGAACTGTCTGGGAAGGGAAAATAGAGTAGACATTGTGGCTGGACTAGGGATGGCTGGGGACAAGAACAGGAGGGATTTGGGGGAGGATGGAAGGAGAGAGTACTGGGAGGGACAGCTGGAATTAGGGAGCATTTCTGGGTGAGTTAGAAACCTACTTCAATGAAAACTTCCAGGTTAGTTGGGTCTGTTGGTCTTTTTAAAGGAGTTCCTATCCACTACAGATTCCACAATCCTTCCCCCAGCTCTTCCACAAGACTCCAGGAACTCTGCCTGATACTTGACTGTGGGTCTCTTGCATCTGTTTCAGTCTCCTGCTGGATGGAGTCTCTCAGAGGACAGTTATGCCAGGCTTCCATCTGTGAAATCCAGGTGACAGATACAAGCATAGCCTGAGGCTCCAAGGTAGTTGAAGCTGGAATGCAGGCCTGCAATGGTCTCTACTGATCCTCTGAGGACAGCTCAGCCCATTGCCCCCAAATTAGCAGTGGTTGCTACTGCATTCATTCATATTCCTCTCACAAAGGGCACTTGTATATCCAGGCCCATAAGAAGACCAATAGTGTCAACTAACCTGGACCCTTGGGGAGTCCCAGAGACTGAACCACCAACCAAACGGCATACAAAGGCCCCCTGCACATGTGTGGCAGATGTGCAGCTTGGTCTTCATGCAGATACCCCAACGACTAAAGCAGGGACTGTCTGTGACTCTATTGCCTGACTGTGAATCCCATTCCCCTAGACGAGCTGACTTGTCTGGCCTCAGTGGGAGAGGATGTGCCTAGTCCTGCAGTGACTTGATGTGCCAGGGTGGGTTTGTACTCAGGGGGAACTTCCCCCTTCTCAGAAGAAAAGGGGAAGTGTGGCATAGGTGGGACTTTGGGGTGAGGGACTGGAAGGAGACGACGGGGTGCTGTGATTAGGAAGTAAAGTAAGTGAATGAATTAATGAATAAATAAACAAATAAATAAATAAATAGACAGACAGACTTCCAGGAATCTACAAGAATGAACCTAGCTAAGACTCCTAGTAATGAGTATAAGGAGCATGAACTGGCCTTCTCCTGTAACCAGGCAAGATTTCCAGTGGAAAGTTTGGTTACCAACTCAGCCATTAAACCTTCAAGCTACGGTTTGTTCTGCCTACAAGATGTGCTGGGGCAAAGGTGGCACAGAAATTGGGGGAGTGTCCTGTCAATGGCTAGTCTACCTTGAGACCCCAGCAAGGAGAGAGAGCTCACCACTGAAACTGCCTACAGTGCCAGGAACGGGGACTGAATAACTCAGAGTCCTAGGATAGAACCAAACACAACTGAATCTTTAATTGTTCACCAGTTTTACAAATAATTCAGTTTTTAAATTCACAGGGCTTGAGAAAAACCATCAAATAACTTTAGAACCCACTAGGCATTTCTGCACTACGTGGGTTCATTTCTCCTCAGCTATTGTATAAGATGTACTTGTATTTAATTTAGAGATGTGATATCAAAGCTAAGTCTATAGTCACTGCACAACTGTAAACTGTTATGACCAATCAGTCTACCTATCCTAGCTACAGAGTCTCTCTGGAATTAGGTGAAGACTCCCAACAGTGCAATGTCTTGTCTTTCGATTTCATACAAAGCAAAGTGTTTTGTTTTATTGTTTGTTTGTTTGTTTGTCTTAAAATCAGGAATTTACAAGACTGAAGTAAAATCATCAACTACTCTAATAGGTATTGGTCATGACCCATGAACTAAAACTACCTTGCCATCTTTCTATCATCTGATACAAAGGATCAAAGCACTTTACCCACTGAGCCATTTCCTGAGCCCTATATTTACACTTTTATTCCTAATTTTTGTTATTCTGATTTCTACTGTAATTCAGCCACATCATGTCAGTTTTCATTTTAGCTAGCATTTTTAGAACTCAGTCATTTTCCAAATGCATTCATTCTTGTCCCCATCAGAATGACATATACCTGGTGACAGTGGTGACAGGAACTAGCCAGGAACTTAGCAGTTCTTCTCACCTCATACTTCTGCGTCTTTTATTGCTGTCTGCAGGAAGTATGAAGCAACATGAAGGGTAATCAGCCGGCAGGCATTTTTAGGTCTTATGACTATCAGAATCTCTCCTAGGATTATCTAGCCTCGTGCTTTCTGCTGTAGACTACATAGATCTCTATAGCGTAGTAACAGCTCAGTCTGGGAAAGACAGATGTCCTGACTCAACATTTAATCACAGGAAATGACACTGGAAGCTGAGAAAATGTCAGTACTAGAGATGAACTGTAGACTGAGAATTATCTGTCCCTTCCTTTTAGGTTGGTTCAGGATCCTCAGGCATATACCTCTATGTAAGAACCCATCCCCAGAAGGAAGACTTGAAGTAAAATGCATCTATGCTTTCTCAGAATCATGAGGACCAGCTATTCTGTAGTTGGAAGGTTGTAATCTTGTCTGGGATCAATCAAGGAGCTGTGCCTGCAGTATCCTGGCTGTCAGCTAGGGCACTTCAGCTCTCTTCCGCATGGTTTCCCACCTGTCAGTAGGCCAGGCTGAGCATCTTTACATAGTGACTCCCAAGCTAGATCCCCAAAGGCTAAAAATGAAAGCTGAAAGCTTCTTGAGGTCTAGTATAGGAGTTACATAAGGTTACTTCTCTCACATTGTATTCATCAAAGCAAATCACAAGACCACTCTAAGTTCAAAACATAGACACAATGATGCACATGTTCTCTGGCTAACCCAGAAATGCAGCTGCCGAGGATGTATCCTGCCCAAATATATCTGGCCAAAGGGACACTAAGCTGTGTATCCTGCAAGTGGACTATATCTCAAGAGAAAAACACCTTTTTGTAATCTGTGCACAGAAGTCACGGCCTAGAAGTAATCCTCTCAGAGAATCTAGATATGGTCTCTCCATATTCCGTCCTTTCTGTCCTACCCAAGTGGACCTGGGATCCTTGGTCTCAATGTCCTTAAGACTCAGAATTATTGTTGTTCGTCCTAAGGGGCTGTAAACCCTTCAGCTCCTTTGGTCCTTTCTCTAACTCCTTCATTGAGGACCCTGTACTCAGTCCAATGGATGGCTGTGAGCCTCTACTTCTGTATTAGTCAGGTATTGTCAGAGCCTCTCAGGAGACAGCTATATCAGGCTGGCTTGTCCTTCCTTCAGTCTCTGTTCCATACTTAGTCTCTGCAACTCCTTCTATGGGTATTTTGTTCCCCCATTTAAGAAGGAATGAAATGTCCACATTTTGGTCTTCCTTCTTCTTAAGTTTCTTGTGGTTTGTGGGTTGTTCTTCCTGTATTCCGAACTTCTGGGCTAATAACCACTGATCAGAGAGTGCATACCATGTGTGTTCTAGACGAACAACAATATGAACTAACTAGTACCCTCAGAGCTCCCAGGGACTCAACCACCAACCAAGGAGTATACATGGTGGGACTGATTATTCTGGCAAAGAGATTCATTAGGAATATATTTTGAGCATACAACACAAATGCAAAATTCACTTATATAACTACTACTACTTTTGTTCACTGCTTAAATTCTATGACTTAACACCCATAGTGATTAAATGAGCTAACAAAATCAGAAAGACAGATGTGCATGAGAAACACTTAATAAGAAAATGATTTTTCAAATTGTGAGTTGCCAGATATGAGGAATGAGAGAGCAGAGAAAGTTGAGAATGGCATCCATTTCAAAGAGAATAGCTTTGGAAAACACTATAAATCTTAGAAAATATCACATTTTATAAAAAAAAAAAAAACCATGCACTTTATTAGCTAATTCTTCTAAATCATTTCACTAAAATATCACAGTTAATGGCATACAAAACTTGAACTGTTAATTGTGCTTTCTTATAATTAAGCTGAATGTAATTTTACATCTTTAGCTCTGACAAATTGAAACTTCCATGGACTTTAATTAAAAGCTGCTTGTGTATCTGAAAATCCACTGTACGGATAGGATAAATGTCTAAAACAATAATGTTTAGAATAAGCAAGCAGTGTTAGTAAGATTTATTGGATGCCTCCTAAGATTTAGTGCATATTAGATGTCTTCTTAGAACATTAGCATTGTGTTTTGCAAATAATACTGCCTCATAAGTCCTTTACATATTATTCTTGGTTGTTTGTGGGCAAGCACACTGACCTAGTTGAATCAACAAATAAGAATTTAATCGTAGACATGCTGCTAATACAGGTGTGCCACTCAAATTCTAAGTTCTCCCACTACTGGCTTATGCTAGCACATAGCTGACTAAATTTAAAAACTCTATTAGGCACTCCTACATGGCATATAGTATGGAAAGTGCTGGAAAAGAAAACTGAAAATAAAGAATTCACTGTTCCGTAGTAAGCACACACATGAAAGACATTTACTATCACAGTAAGATCATGCTATATGAGAAGTTAGCAATTGCCATGTGCCTAAGATCTGATACTAATGATAATAATTAACAATTCAGAGACAATAGAAAAGAGAATAAGTATATCTCGTGGAAAATGCATATGCATCTATATTACATATATACAGAAAGACATGGAAATAAAGGGGTAATTCTTTGGAGGTGGAAAAGGTGCACAGGTTTATGAGAGAGTAACAACAGGGTGGATATAATCAAAGTATATTATATACATGTATTAAAATATTTTAATTAAACCTTATATTTTATCATTGAAAAGACGAAAAACAGTAGAAGTTAGGAACTTTTATGAAGAATCACAAGTCTGAAATTGGACTGGTAATATTGCTTGCATTTGCTCTAATTAAACTAACAATAGGGTATAAGTCCATTTTTTAAAGAAGTGAAATTACAAGCTACCCTAGGACTCTAGTACTGAACCTGCATTACATGCCTGGTTGTATCAACGGACTAAATAATTCAACTCGACTCTTCATACTTTGATTTTACTTTTTCTTTTTAGGGTAGAAAATATGATATATGGTATGGCAACAAATGAACTAGAAAATGGTTATTTTATATTCTCTCTGTTCCAGAACTCATAAGGCTTTATCTCTTAACAGTTTAATTACAAGCTGAAAATAGTTATGTGAGTTTGAAAATTTTCCTGGGGCTTTTTACTTTAAGTAATACACGTGGATCAAAAAAAAATGTTGTTTTTTCATCCCCCATCAAGACTGTGACTCCATGAGAGTAGGCATTTGCTTACCACTCTCTCTGTGGGCTCTAGAATGGTGTATAATATCCAGGGGACACTCTTCTTGAACAAAAAAGGTTCAGTAGTTATTAAAATGCACTCTGGTTGGAACATTACAGCATATGTCTCCTATGAACAAAAACACTAAACTGACATCATTACACTCTGATGAAAAGACGCCCCTCTAATATGTGAGCCTGGTCTCGGGAATAGCAGAGGCAAGATTAACTCACACTATGTCTTTGGTGATGTAGAGGTGGAGGCAGAAACTAGGTATGGCCCCAAACTAAGGAAGGTGGGAAGCCAGCAGAGGTTGGAGGAGAAAGAACGCATCTTTTCTAGGGAAGCCTGCCCTGGGTATCATAAAACTTCTGGTCTCTAGAACTGTGAAAGAAAAGACTTCTATGTGAAAACTAAGTTTATGCTACTTTTTATAACAGCTCTGTGGGAATGGCTTTCACAGGTTGTGAAGAATGTTGTTCTGTCAGTCACATACTACCAATTTCATCTCCAATACTCTCACAGAACACTAACAAACTATCTTCATGAGCAAATTTCAGGTAAAATTTTCTTTCCCTTTTATTGCATGGCAGCCACCTTCTAGACAGTAAAGCTTTCTGGCTTGGAGGTTGTCTTAATTCTTCAGGTAACAACAAAGGAAGGTGGCTGGTGTCTTTTGTTTTTCTTTTTTATTATATATTTTCTTTATTTACATGTCATATGATTGCTCCTTTCCCAGTTTCCCCTCCAAAAAACAAAGAAACAAACAAAAGCAAGAACAAACCCCTGTTGCCTCCCCTCTCCCCCTGCTTGCCACCCCACCCTCTCCCACTTATTGGCCCTGGCATTCCATTACACTGGGGCACAGAACCTTCACAGGGCCAAGGGCCTCTCCTCCCATTGCTGATCAACTTTGCAATCCTCTACTA
>NW_022196897.1:126063460-126063624 GCF_008632895.1 Mastomys coucha | reverse complement strand
TCCTCCGGTAGAACTATGTCCAATATCCGGAGGAACCACCAAACTGATTTCCAGAGTGGTTGTACCAGCTTGCAATCCTACCAGCAATGAAGTAGCGTTCCTCTTTCTCCACAACCTCTCCAGCATCTGCTGTCACCTGAGTTTTTTTATCCTAGCCAATCTGA
>NW_022196897.1:126060467-126063201 GCF_008632895.1 Mastomys coucha | reverse complement strand
TTTGTTTAGCTCTGTACTCCATTTTTAAATAGGGTTATTTGGTTCTCTGGAGTCTAACTTCTTGAGTTTTTTGTATACATTGGATATTAGATGGCTGGTGTTTTTTACCAGGACAGACTAACTTTCTCTCCAGTGGACCTGAGTTTTATGCTTCCTATTACTCTGTGAATCTCATCTATCTTAAAACACTTTGACTCTTTTCCCAAATCACATATTTGTTTTGTTTTACCGCCCTCCTCCCAAAAAAAAAAAGCCTAGTTGTCAATTTAAGAATGTCAGCTTCTTCTCTTTCCTGGCTGGATCATTGGTCATGCTAGAAAATTAAATATTTGCCAAGCAAAATAAAAGGCTCTGTGCTTATTTAATTGTTTTGAAAGAAATCATCTGAAGACACGCTTTATTTCACATTCCTCGCTGGTTGTGCACAGGTCATGTTCATGCACCTGGGGGCTTTACTACAATGTGTCTTATGTCTGTCTCACCAAGTTTCTGCATTTACCACTATTTATTATGCTTATTTCATCTCCCTTATTAGGACCATAAAAATTACAATTTCCTGCAAAGCAGGAAAAGCTGTGCCCTGCCTTTTCTGTCTAAGGAGGTGAAAGGTTTGTTGATCTCTAACCAGAAAGCCTACCCTACCTGGAGACTGCAATTGACTCCCAAAATCAATACGTACAGAGTGAGCAGGCCATTGAAATCCCAGGGGACGCTCAACAAACATCAGGTGCCATTTTTCTCCATTTTTTTTCTTCATGTTCTTCTCAATAATGCTGTGGATTGCTGCTCAATATTGCTGTGCCCTGGATAGTCTAGACGAGCACTGTATAGGAAATGCGTTTCTACGTGCATAAACTTATATGAGTAAAATATTCAATCTCCTATGAGGTTGGGATTCTGATGACAATCCAGTCAAGTTCCATCCTAGCAATGATACACAACATGTATTGTAACAAATAAGCGTTTACTACCACACCGTACTGGGCGCTGAGTACCAAGGCTACCTCAGAGATGCAGAAACAGAGCTTGGAGAGATAGCTTGGTGGTTACGAGCAGTTTACTGCAGTTTCAGAGGACTCAAGTTAGGTTCCCAGCCTTTACATGGCAGCTGAAAAGTATCTGCAGCTCTAGTTTCAGGGGATCTGACACCCTCTTTTAGACTCCACAAGTTCAGGCATATGTGTGGTACACATGTGTACGTGAAGGGAAATCCATACACATATGTAAGACATAATTAAATAAATGTTTAAATTTTTCAGGAATACTCTGGAAATATCCAAGAGCTGAGAAAAAAATGCTGTTATCACTGCTGGTTGAAGAAAGATTAGGAAACATGCTCTCACCAAAGCATGCCAAGTGCTTTATAGTATCCAGCTTTCAGTGTAAAGAACCCTTGCGGATTACTGTCATTCCACTGTGGCTTTTAAGGAAAGCAAACTCACACTGCCGAATAGACCTGTTTACATTATGGTTTTTATAAGTGGTCCTCATGTTGTCCTTGCCACACATTCCCTACATCCCTTCAATGAGCACAGACTGAAAATGTAAGCAGAAACTACTCGAGGCATCAGGGTGAGGAATGAAAGAAGACAGATTAACTGACTCAAATGACATCCTTAAGCAGACCAAGCATTCATGCATCGTACAAAGTGTCATACAAGCTACATGTAAAGGGATGGGAGATTAGGCCGTGCAGAGAACAAGGCTACAGTATTGAGAAAGAGAGCAACTCGGAGGTGGAGCATGCTTGGCACTTCCAGGCATTGTGCTGCTAGAGCAGAGCAGGGCTTGCGAAGGGCTATGTGCCTTATCAGAGGCCCGGCAAGCTAGAAAGGAGGGTGAAAAGCTAACTCAAATTACTTTTTGTTTGTTCTAAATAATTTCTTTATCTTTGAGATTAAAACTATACCATTCTGGCCTTCCCTTTCCCCTCCCAGAACCCTCCCATAGAGTATTCTTCTTTTCCCTTTTTAATGTATATGTCTTCAGGAACGACTATTTGGTATTGAATAACCAACTGCTGTCATTTTCCTATGGAACATGATTTCTCTCACTCGGAACTTGTTAACTGTCCACAGTTATTTGTGTAGGGTTGACACCTCCTGACCCTCCCCCCCCCCCATCTACACGGCATGTCTATTGTTGTCCTTGTTCAGGTCATGCTTAGGCAGCCATGTTGCTGAGGCATCATAGGTCTGGCCTCTGACATTCCTAGGAGATACAATCTCACTACAAGCACCTTGTTCCTCTAGTTCTTACAGGCTTTCTGCCCTCTCTTCCAGAATGTTCCCTGAGCTATAGTTGTGGAAGTTGCTTGGTGGAGGTATCTGTTTATACTGCTCTGTATTTTGATTGGAAGTGGTTTTCTGTAGTGGTCTCCATCTGATACAAACAGAAGGTTCCTTGACAGAGGCTGAGGACTACACTTTTCTGTGAGTACAAGGACAATGTTTGGATTGCTCTTAGGGATTGTGCTGGTTTAGGAAAGGACTGGCTATAGGTCCTCATGCAAGATCCATGACTTCACTATTACTGGTACTTAGCTGGGTTTCAGTACAATAGGAATGCATTCCCTCTTGATAAACATGCCTTTAGTCCAATGATAGAGCCCAAGTTTCTTGAAGAAATGAATCAAAACTAGAAGCTTTCTGCTATAACTGGTATACCTGATTGGATCTTATGCTTTTTCCTATAGCTTGGCCTCTAAATATAAAGGTTTTATATATATATATAT
>NW_022196897.1:126044387-126060331 GCF_008632895.1 Mastomys coucha | reverse complement strand
ATATATATATATATATATATATATATATATATATAAAGGTGTTAGGGTCTGGGGACCAGAATCAATGGGATCAGATTTATGGAATTTCTCTAGTAAGTATCCATATCTCACCATTTCCTATAATTAAGAACAAAAACTAGATTTCCTTATGAACATTGAGTTATTTGTGATTCTATGGTTTTCATATATATCACATACAATATATATATATATATATATATGTGTGTGTGTGTGTGTGTGTGTGTGTGTGTGTGTGTGTGTGTATAGCTTCATATGTACCATGGAGTGAATTTCCCACAGAGGCCAGAAGAATACATTGGATCTCCTGGAACAGTGAGTGCTGGGAGCGAAATTCAGGTTCTAGAAGAACATCGAGTGCTCTTTACTCCTGGCCCAACTCTCTACTCCCACACAAGCTATTTTAAAGGAAATAAATGTAGAGTTTCCAAAACTGTATATCAAATATATAATTCTGTGTTCTTACTCATAGTCTATTCTCCTTTAGAAACAAATGATTGACCTTTTCCTGTGCTTTGTCCTGCACTGCAGCACAGTGTTAATATCCTGGCCTCAGATAGAGCTGGGTTTCTATACCATATTCCACCACTTATTGATTATGTATCATCTGCTAAGTCATCTCTGTGCCTCCTCAGTTATAAAATAATATCCTATAATACACTAATCAAATGCTACCTGCTATAGTAATTTTATTTTTAATTAATTAATTTATTTTATTTTCTATTGCCATTTAAGCCTCCTCCTACCAATAGGCTCTAAGCCACCAGCTAGCATTAGTTTAAATACTTAGAGAGGAAGATTCAAAGTACCTTTGACACAGAGCAGATGAGGTGTAACCCTTCACACAAATACAATTTGAAGCTGTTATAGTTTCCCTGGTGATTAGAAAAACTATCACATGTTTCCCACCCTCAGAGCAATCTTAGAGCCCCAGCAATATTACTAGCCCACTTGCCTTTAGACAGTAGATAGTAAGCATAGGGCTCTGGTGACAGGGCAACCTCCAACTGAGCCTCCGTTTTCACATCACCTTTGAGGAAGTCTAGCACAATACTAGGCACATGGCTAAGGACAGCTTTGAGGAAAGCAGGGATGTATCTCTAGCTTGATACATTATAGGCTTAAGTTAAAATGAAGATTCTAATACAGAGGGAAAAAAAGAATAGATATTCAGCAGTTGGGTGACGACAGACTTTCATCACAAAAGCAAAACTTTTTCAATTAAAAAGTTGGTCTTCTGCTAATATTTTCTATTTTGAATGAAAATATCAGTATCCTCTTAGTTGGCAATCCAGGTTATAAGTATTTATATATTTGAACATCCTTCTTATAGGAGGAACTTAGCCAAGCAGGCCCAGTCGCAATGCTGGCACATGAGCCGCTGACACTTCTTCTCATAGTCAACCTAGAATCAGCTGGCAGGGCTAGTGACTGCTGATGCTGGATGAGGGAATGGAGTGAGCCAATGGGAAAGAGACAGCACCACATCTGGCTACTTGAGAGTCAATGAGATGCTGGGTGGGGGTATAAATTTTGCCCATTTCCTGCAATAAATTAATCTGTTTCTGCTTCTCAACTGACTCCTATATTGTTGCCTCTGTACCTTCTTAACCCACTCTCTCCCCGCCTCGCCACTCCCAAGGGTCCTGGTCGGGGTCACAAACAACACTTTCTCTCTTCTGACAAGCCACACCGTATCATATGACAAATCTGTCAGTTACTTCCCCTCATTCTATTCCCCATGCTACTGCTGCCTCACCTGAGTCACAGGATGGTTGGTTTCTCATATGCTATCCTCAACCTTCTCAAAATACCACCGCCAAGTTACTATTTGAAAGAATAACTCTGGCACTGGCTTAGTGACAAATTAAATGCCTATTTGTTCAAGGACCCAACACTGCAAAACAAAACAAGGAGGAGAAGAACCCACCACATGGAAGCTAACCTAAGCTAAGCTAAGGCCGTGGCGTCTATCTGTTAACCTTTTGGAGAGTTGCACTGCCTGGAGAAGAGTGCCAATCCTTCTTCTGCCAATAAGCCTTGTGGGTGTGACTAATTTAATTGCCTTGAAGCCATGAATGTGATATTCCATGTAAACAACTATTCAGCAGTGCTGAGCTTCTTCATCTGTACTTTGCACTGCTATTTCACCACCTCTACTGAACTGTTTTAGTTTTTGTTCCTAAGGTAAATGGTCTGGGTGTAATCAGTTCATTTGGAGATGTTCATTAGGACGGATAAGATTCAATAATGGCTATATTAAATGGCAACAGAACACTATGAGCCATTGAAACACAGTCTTGGTAAGGTTACTCTAAGTATGCTGCGCCACCAAATCTTGTTCCTGAATGATACAGGATGCTGGGTCATTCATCCACAGACTTTCTCTTGCTGCATTCACTGAGGGTCCATGGTGGATGCTAATTCCTCCAAGTCCTCCCACGTGATATGCAGAATTGACAGTGAAAGGCCAACACAGAGGAAAAGACAAGTTTGTCTTCCTGGTGTGGGGGACCATCATCCTCGTGGGAACTGCTTGCAGCCTTCGTGAGCCTAGGGTGAGCAGAGCCCCGTGTAGCCTACCTATACCAACGTACATACCTGGTCAAAGCAAGTCTTCCTTGATCCTTTCCCTGCCTCCAAAATTTCTAGAATTTTGTCTTAGCTGAGCATCCCTTCTTTATTCTTGAATTAAATATGGTACTGCCTTGTAGACTTCTAGGCATAAACTTTTACTTAATTTTATAAGTATAAAATGTATCCCTAACAACACATGGATGAGAAGAAAACAATCAAACACTATGGACAGCTAAAGAACACAGAAATCATTCTAGTTATAATAGGTCTGACCTCACGTCAAAACATAAATAGAAATTTATAAGAACACTGATCTCCCTGTAAGCTTAAAGTCACTTTCTTTAGGATTCATTTTACATGAAGTACTATATCGAGTCTAAACAACAGTGGTGCTTTACATATATAGTCTGTGAAGGTTAGGCTCAACTCTCCACGCATGAACAATAGGCCAAGAAATGTACCCAATTTAGCTTTTAAGGCAGTAAATACTACATACTAAAGAGTAACTCTTTGCTTTATCAGCCCTAAATTTGGGGACATTCAATAACTAACAAGGACAGTGCTAGACTTCCTCCGTGATTTAGTTATTGGGAGACCAAAGTGAACTCATCACTGCACCTACTTATGGGCTTTCTAGAAGCTGAAGCCACCAATGGAAACCAAAGAGAGTAACTCACAGAAAGGAAAACTGAAACCAGAAAAGAAATAGAAGTTTGAGAAATAGAATGGAGGAAAATTCAAAGACACAAATGTTAAACAAACAAAGAAAAAACATCCTGGTAATCCAGTGTAACACTGTATAAGTCCTACAAAGATAAACATGCCAAGTTCCAGAAAAGAAAAAAAAAAACAAATTAGTGACACAACTGAGATTCTAAAGCAAGCAGGGAACACAAGGTCCAGAGTCAACAAGTCCACTGAAGGCTGGCAGTGAAGACAAAAACAGACGAACATCAAAGCATGTTACTGAGAAATCTCAGGACTTAGGACACCACAGATTTCTCAAAGACAACAACAAAAAAATTCTTCAAAGGGGGAAGAAATCAGGCTAGAATTTTGTTTTCAGTAAGACTACACTTGAAAGCATAGAGAGGACGAGGATTTTTAAGCACATAATGACTCAGATTGTATTTCCAAAGCACCATTTCTTTTGGAAAGATATAGAGGGAGGGCCAGTAGCATTAAATGAGAAGACAAAGAAAAGGAAAAATGAACGACAGAGGAAATGATAGGGAGAAGGAAAGAAGGGGAGGCAGGCCCCTGGGCACACTGAAGGCAGATGCCTTAGGTCATGGCTGTAAATCAAACCCACACAATAATTCACTTAGAAGTCCATGGGTCAGAAAAGTTCCAGAAGATACTTCAAAAGGATGTGTGATATAATAATACTAGATTTTTACCAGAGAGAAGAGTTAAATCAGAGATAATGGATCTGAATTATATCAATAAAATATAGATATATATATGTGTATGCATGTGTTTGTCTGTATATCTGTGTGTGTGTGTATGTGTATAGATGAGAATGAGAGATTAAATCCACTATGTCTTCTTAGTTCTGTACAGCCTTTTCAGTGATAAAGTAATATAAACATTGACTACAGTTACACTATAACTTTTACATAATTACATAAGGAAAGCCAGGGATAGGTAAGACCTTGTGTGTGGTAACACTGTGCTGGGGGCAGGGAGTGGTAGTAAGAGGCAGGAGGAAAAAATAATGCTCATTTATTTTCACAACAGAATCCCCCAGATAATATCTAAAAGTGAAAATTCAGGAAATACAAACTGGCTACTCAGAAAACAGGCTGAATACTTGGACTTAGAATAAAAGAGGAAGAGGGATTAACATACTAGTGTTACTTAGGTTACCCAAAATAAACACGAGATATACATTAGGATAATTATGCCAAGTATTTATGTGAATCATAGAGCTTTTTATCTACAAAGCTGGTTTAGACTGAAGAGCAACAAAGAAAAATTTGAGTCTAGACTATAAAACAATTACAAACTCAATGTGGTAAACCAGGGATCTTTGATCCTTCTACCATGCTTGTTACTCAAGCCTTCACTGAACAGTTTTAACTCCTCTCAGATCATCATACATCACCCCAATGATTATAAATTTCCATGATTCAAGGTAAGACACCATACAGGTGGTATGGAAACTTCAATGGAGCTAGACCACGCGGGAAGATGGAAGTACACACAGCACATGGTACAGGTAATGCTACTGATTTTTATAAAAAAATGGTAAGAGAGAAGACTATAAATACATGCATATGGGTGCATTGTGTAATCTACCTGAAATAGCTGTGTAGAAACTAGATACCCACTATCTATCAAAATAAATAATTAAGACAGACAATCTGGATAGATGTTTAACTGGTAAGAAAATTGAATCAGTAATCAAAAACCACTGGACAAATGAAAGCAAAGGACCAGATGTCTCAACTGTTGACTGTTACTAACTTTCAAAGAAGAACACGAATCACAAACTCTTCTCAAAACTGGAAAGGAAAGAACATTTCCTAAGTTGTTTGACCAGCCTAGAATTACCCAGATAACAAGACCAAACAAAGACGCTACTCAAAAACTACAGACCAATAATCTTGATCAATGTTGCTGTGAAATACTAGCAAGGAGAAGTCGGCAGCTCTTTAAAGGATTCTGCACCATGAACAAGTAGGATCTGTTTATATCAGCCAGGCTTTGTAACTCTTGCTTATCAAACTACAAGTATAGTTTATAAGGAAACTACAAAGGCAAGCCACAGGATCTCAGAAAGCAAAACACTGGTAATTGCAGAGTATGTATCTTACACACCATCATGTCCCCAAAGGTTTTCTTTCTCTCTTTCTTCCTTTCTTTCTTTCTCTCTCCCTCTCTTTCTTTTCTTTTCCTTTTTTCTTTTCTTTCTTTTTTTAAGCTTTACACTAAAGGCTTTCTCCCCCAAGCCTGACAACCTGATTTAGGTCCCTAGAACCTTCTTCAAGTTATTCTCTGACCTCCCTATGCATGAATCCTGTGTCTCCCACCTTAAACACAAAACTAAATAAATTTAGAATTTTAGACAGTAGATAACTTACCAACAAAACAAGTAATGGTGAAATAGTCCATAGTGGTAGTGAAAATTACACTTACAAAATAGGCTAATCAGAAAACATTGTATGATGTCATGAATATGAACTACCTGAAAAATGCAAAATTATAAGGAAAGAAAAAAATGTTATAGAGGCTGCCAGCATCTTGCAGGAAGGAGCCGTGAAGAGGTATATTTTCTGGAAGTGGCTAGTGGTGATATATACACACATTCTGAATCTACTTACTGTTAATGAATTACATACTTAAAATGGTAAAATTCCAAACTTTGTTATATACACTTTATTGTAACAAAAGGATATCCACTTCCTTATTGTAATATCATTGTAAAGTTGACAATGTGTTACTGTCAGAGGAAAATGAGGGTAAAGGATACATAAAATATCTGTCATTATTCATATGTACATATTATATTCTTATTCTATAATAAAAACTTTCAATTTTTTTGCCTTTGGAATGTCTAAATTTTAAAATATACTTAGAAACTTTGAAGTGTCAATGGAAATCATGGTAATATGTTTTATCCTATCTTTTATGTGTTTAAGTGATTTGCATATTTGCAAATGATTTGCAGGTCTATATTCACATTCTGACTTGGGGAGAAATAGTTAATCCAGATTTTAAAAACCAAAATGTTTTCTCTAATAACGATATGTTAGATCTAAGATTCCCTAGCAACTCCTAGACAATTTGAGAAGCTAAAGGATAATGTTTCTAAAATTCAGTCCAAGTAATTTAACTTGAATCATCTTAATAGAACCTTAAAAGAATCAGAGTAAGCATAATCAAAAATAGATATAAAGGTCACAAGGGTAGACAACTGGAGACTTCTGGTCTTTTATAGGAATTTACTACATCTACAAATACTCTGCCCTAATACTTGACAAACTTTATCTTATTTGTAACTATCTCATTTTATTCAGAAAATGATTCTTTTAAAAGTTCAACCTATAATGTTTGGAATGTATTTTCATTTAGGAGAATAAGTATTTTCAGAAAAAAAGATATTTTGTGATCTTTTAAAAAATAAAACAATCAAAGGAAGAAATGAACAGAGACCATCTCTCCAGGTAGACTTAAGACCTGCTCAACAGGAGGGAAGCCTGGCAAGGATGCTGTGTCAGTGGAGTCATAGGTACTGGAGGAGAATCTATCAGCACTGCACCAAAGCAGCAGAAACCTAACAACAATGGAGACATCTGCTCTTCTACCCAAGGGAAGTGTAGATCTCACTGCTCACCAAGGAACCCTCTCTTTGCAACAGACAGAGACCACTACAGAAAATCACAGGCAATCAAAATGCAGAAGTGTGGAGCCCAGTTCCATCTACAAAACATTCCTGTACCTGAGGCTAGGGAAACATTGAACAATGGGGCTGGAGAGATTATGAGAAAGAATCAGCAAGTTTGCTGTGAGATTTGGCTCCCAGTAATGTCAGGAGCTACACCAATAAAATCTCACCAACATGACTGCCCAAACATGAACTGAACAAAGACTATAACAATAGACATGCCAATGTGCACAGGGGAAAGTCTATGAGGCTTCAACCCTACACAAAGAACTTCAGGCACCTAAGGATTGCTGGAGAGTGAGAGAAAGAGTCTTCTCCAAGAAGGAATACACCAACTCATTCTCCAGTGCCAAATAGCCATCTCTGAAAATATACATATGAGTACATATATATATCCCTAAATATAATACATACATGTCTATATATGTGTGTTTATATATGTATATATATATATATATATATATATATATATAGAGAGAGAGAGAGAGAGAGAGAGAGAGACATGTATGTATTATATTTAGGGAGATATATATATATATATATATATACATATATATATATATATATGCACAAATGCCTAACTGTATGCAACAACAATAAATGAAAAATGTATCATGACTGAAAGAAAATGAGGGGTATATGGGAGGGTAAGAAAGGAAGAAATAAGTGTAACTATATTATAATCTCAAAAAGAGAAAGGAAGAGGTAGTAGTGTAATTATATTATAGTATCAAAAAGAAAATAGTGCAATATGATGTATACTACCATATTGTGAGGCCTACCTTCTATTTTGATTCCCTCTCTAATTTAACACTCTATCTCCACAGGAGGGGATCTACACCTGGTTCTATAAGCTTGGTCAAAAGCCCATGATTAAGGTGCTCACAGGCCTAGGGGGTCACGTACCCTTGACAGTGGGCCTATTAGTGCTTGATAACTGGTGATGAAGACAGAGTCTCTCCTTTGGGGACATGGAAGCTGGTATGTTGCCCACACTGCAGTGAATGGCCTCTATACCCACGCACATTTGGATGGCATTAATTAAACTCAGTTGTTATTAATTAAACTCAGTTGTTAACAACAACAAAAGGGAGGGAGGATGTGGAGTTGGAAGAGAGGCGATGGGGGATCTTATAGGAATTAGAGAGAGGTAATGATTATAACAGAAAAAGATTTATAAATGTATGAAATTTTCAAGGAATAAATTTAAAAGATTTTTAACAATAAAACATAACCCCAAAAGACAAAAATTCAGAAGGCCAAATCATAATTAGAATGGAAACGTGTCAGCAACTTCCAAGAGGTACTTAGTTTTCAGTTTGCTCAGAGTTTAAAAGACTGCATCAAGTTTTAGCTGACAGAAAAAAAAAAAATTACCTGTCAAAATTGCAAACTACTGATTTATAAAAGAAGAAGGAAAGGAACACTGACTGGAGGGTGCTGATATAATTCCTGAAATCCATCATAGCTCACACATAGTTTCTCTCAAGGACTGGTAAGTGCTACCATACAATGTATTTTTAACAGCCTACAATCTGTTTTAGAAGCTATGAACCCTGGGTTTGACAATGACGGACAAGTCTTCAAAGAGGATTCCAAACAGAACTAATGCAGCACTCCATCTCAACTTAAACACAGGTCAGGTTGAGTCAGAAACACCGCTTCCTCTCTGCAGGGTGAGGAGCTCATACAGAGTTTTGAATTTTAGATTTCCTGTAAGAATATTTTGTCTAACATCCTATACTAAAATGTTCAGGCAATTTTTGTCTCTTGTTGAGTTGAACAGGTTTTCAAATAAAGAGCTCTCTTGGGCAGTCCTTTTGCCCAGGTATGGCCAAGGAAAAAGTAAAGTATGTAGAGAAATGAGAGCAGGGAACATCTGTAACGAAGGACATAATCTCAGGTCTCCATCCAGACCTCGGAATAGGCGATCAGGTCAGCAATGGCTTCCTTATTTCCTGCCTGGCTAATGGTCCGTGAGAAATATATTAGTAATCTATTTAATTTCCTTTAAAAACATTTCAGCCTCCGACTATATACGCGTAGAGCAATGTTCAACCTACAGTCTCAATTTTTTAGCTCTGCATCCATTTATTTTTATATGGAGCAAATATAAAATATTTCCTCAAAGGCAATTTGCTACAATACAAAGTGCAAACTCATAAATGTTGTAAACCATGACTGGGAGCTCAGAATAGGAATGAGAGGATAAAAAGTTTAGTCCAGAACCTAAGAAGGAAGAGTAGCTGGAAAAACTACGTGCCTACTGTACATGTGTGTACATTTTAACAAAAGTATGAGAGAAACAGATTATTATACAAATAAGAAAACATTAAAGCTAGTGTATGGAAAGCTTCCAAAACCTAGCTAGTAACTTATTGACATTCCGTACCAAATAGGCACCGAAGCTTGCCCTAGAAAAAAGTCTGAGAGAGCTCACATCTTCCAAGACTAACCACATAATCAAGGCACTCTGATTGTGGGTGAGCACTAACTACCCAGGACAACTAAGACTGTGTAACGAGCCTTTACATCCCCAGATGCTAGTCCAACATGGAAACTCAGTAACTATCAAAACAAGAAGAAAGTTGGGAAGGAATAGGAGAAAAAAACAATGGGAGAAGCACAATGAGATGCTTCCTACAGCACTGAAGCCAACCTCCATGTGATTCGATTTAATGCCTACAGGAAAAGGTTACATGTGCTTGAAAACCCAATCACAGTTTTATGCCTTAATTTCAAAATTAAGGGACAAAAAAGTAAATAACAGGCATACTAGTAAACTTGTAATCCATGATTTGTGAATGCACTACTTAGTATATACCATTAAAATACACATATGCTTTAGCTTATAATGCAAAGTTCATTTGAGTAGATCACTAACTGCACCAGGAGAAAATTTGAGGAGCCAAAGATGGAGACAAGCTTTTTTTCATATTCACAATTCTGTGAAATCTGAAGGGTAAGGACAGCAGAGAGCTCACCATCTAGAGATCTGAATATGTCCAATAAGAAAAGATAGAGAAGCCAGGCGGTGGTGGTGCACGCCTTTAATCCCAGCACTTGGCAGGCAGAGGCAGGTGGATTTCTGAGTTCGAGGCCAGCCTGGTCTACAGAGTAAGTTCCAGGACAGGCCAGGGCTACACAGAGAGACCCTGTCTCGAAAAATAAAAAAACAGAAAGAAAGAAAGAAAGAAAGAAAGAAAGAAAGAAAGAAAGAAAGAAAGAAAGAAAGAAAGAAAGAAAGAAAGAAAGAAAGAAGATAGAGAGGGAGCAGCCAGCAGGAACCAGGAGGCTCCAGCTGGACTTTGAGAGTCTTATCATGTAATTAAGCTATCTTATTACTTTCCTAAGAATATCAGGAAAGGAAAGACGACGTGTCTTACACCTGTTGCTGAAACTTCAATTTGTACTTTCCTCCTGTGTCACTGGCTTATCAGATTAATCGCGACAATTATTTGCTCTTTGGACACTGTTCGAGTTTCCTGCACAGATAGCTGCTACACAGTTCAGCAGACACTGTTTGCCTTTGAATGTAAATGTGTCCTGCGTATCAGGGTTTCACTTGAGACAGATGCGCCCTCTCCTCTCTGTCCAGGAAATTTTACGAACTAAATAGTGTCAATAACTGGATGGGTGCCAAGTGAGAATCCAGGGCGGGACTAATGTACAAAGCAGCCTTTTTCTCTGCAAATCCACAGGGTATTGACACCCGGTACAGTGTTGGTGGTCACACATTCCCCAAGGTTTCCTCTTTAAGGGAAGGTGTAAGTATCCATGCTGAGCATGACAGACAAATATTTGAGGGAAGTTAGAAGTTTTTTGTTTTCTTTTCCAACTGCAAACTGAAGGTGAGTGGTTGATAAAAGTTGTTGCTAACAAGATCTCTAACATTTCACAAAATCCTAGTTGTAGTCCATAGGTCAATCCTTTATGTCACAGACTGGTATAAAAGTCCTCACTGTGCTTTTCGGCATCTTCTTAGTGATATTTCCTTTGTGCTTTGTTCTGGCAAAAATTGTAAAAGGGCAAGTATTTCTTGATTCATTCTACAAATATTTATTACACGCAGACTAAATTCCAGGCACTTTTAGGTTCTAAAGAATCATTTCTACTTTCCTGAAACCTATGTCCCTTAGTAGAAAGAATCAATCAAGTAACACCCATCCTACACATACATTTACACATACACATACGTATACACGTATACACATACACTTATGCAAATATACACATACAAACATATATATATACACATACATATACCCATATACATAAATCTATAACCAGACGTGTAATACTTGACAAGCATGCCAAATAAATAAATAAACAAATAAGCAGTTGGAGGAGTGATAGGAAGAGCTCTGGGTTCTTCCTATCTGTCCCCTCAGGATTCTGTCCCCTCAGATAAGCCATCACCAACGAAGTGTCATCTAAGCACAAGCCAGGAGAAGATGTAGGCTAAGTGGTCATCTGGCAGGGCAGGGTGAATTCCAGCAGACAGAACAGTATCTCTGCTTTTTGGGTTGAAGGAAAAAATAGCTAGACGAGACTAAGTCTTGTAGGGCACTTTAATCGTTTTGGGTTTTACTCTGGAGTCTTTGATGAGTAAAATCAACCTACAGAGAGTGACAGATCTTGGGGAACTCAGGCCTAAGTGGGATGTATTTTTCAGACCCTCCTCCTTCAAGACTTAGGGATCCACGCAGAAGAACCAGAGGTGGCATATGACTCACGTCTTTCAGGAACAACAGTACCGATACATGTACGCACACGCTCAAACCAAAACTCCCAGCGAAAGGGGAAGTGGGTGCAAATTCCCACTCCTAATCAAGAAGCTATTTGCGGTTGATACCCACTAAGAAAGGGCAAATCAGTTTTCTCCAAATGAGCGTCACTGGTGTATCCACCACATGCCAGAGTAGGCCCCATGCTCAGTAATAACTGCCAACATAAAACAGACTCCATGAGTTTTATGCACTTTTTCTTTTGATTTTGGTACTTTTTGTGTTACTGGGGTAGTGTTGTTGTTGTTGCTGTTGTTGATTGTTTCAATTTTCATTCTGGAGGTTTGGGTATTTTTTTTGTTTTTATTTTCATTTTTTTTTTAAGAGAGAGAGAAGCATGGATTTGGGTGAGTAGGGGGTGGGAGGATTTAGGAAAGGGAGAAGAGGAAATGAATATAATGAAAATATATTTAAGGAAATATTTTGAAAATAATTTTTTAAAGAGAAAGAAAGGGAGAGAGAGCAAGAGATAGCAAGAGAGTGAGAGCAAGAGAGCCAGAGAAAGAGAGAGAGAGAAAGAGAGAGAGAGAGAGAGAGAGAGAGAGAGAGAGAGAGAGAGAGAGAGAGAGAGAGAGAGAGAGAGAGAGAGAGAGAGAGAGAGAGAGAGAGAGAGAGAGAGAGAGAGAGAGATTGAGAACTTCCCACAGCTCCAGAGCTAGTAACGGCTTTTAGTTCTACTTACTTTGGCTCTTGGTCCTGTATCCCAGACTCTACCTTTCTAGTCTCATTCGTATGGATGAGATTCTGTGGATTCTGGAATTCAGCCTTTAACTGTTCTTCCTGCCTGCCAATGGCTTAGATAGCAAGGTCTTTGATCATGGCAGAAGACAGCAGTTCACTTAGATGATAAAGAATATGAAGAACTGCTTTGTTTAAAGCTAATGTGACAGGGCACCCTCAAGTGAAAGACTGTCTGAGCCTGCTTTGGAAGCATGGCAGCATCAAAACAAGCGCTAGCTCCAGGAGGACCTACAGGGACTTGGGATCCCCGAGACATCAGGGTAACAGTTGAGGCATGGGTCCTCACAGCGTATGAGTAAGACCTGCAAGAACACATGCCATCCTTCCAGGGACTAAAGTGAATGAACAGGAAGATAAATTGGAACTTTAAAAAATTGATTCAATTTTAGAAAGAAAGATAGGATTCCTGATGGTGGCAGGGCAGGAGGAGGAGGCGACACTCTCAGGATTGGGAGAAAATGCTTTTATGAAACATCATTATGTTAGGTAGGGTTGATTTCTGGGAATAGAGTCTAAGTCTTCAGGGTTGGAGGGAAAGCACAAAATCTCCTACAGAGAATGCTATTTCTCACCACACATTCACAGTCTGTGCCACTGAAAAACACCAACCTCCAGTTTTCTACCTACCCGCCATCCACACAGCATGCTGTGTGGTCTGAAAGCTGAGCAACTATGCAGGATGGCTCTGCTAGCAAGAGCACCCAACTCAAGGAAAAATAAAGTAAGGCAGATCCCAGGGACCAATAGAGAAAGAAGCAGCCAAGGATACAAGGGGAGTTGACTATAGAAACAGATGCCAAACCTTTGAGACTTTGGTGCTAATTTCAAATGGTTCTTCTGGCTTATTCTACTTTAACTGTTAATCTTACTCAGGAAGAGTAAAACAGGTTGAGGCTTTGTATAAATTTGGGGTTAATGAGAACCAGAAAAAAGGTTAGCAGCTGATAGAGGGGAACAAACTGGCCTCAGGAGCAGTTTGCAGGAATGCAGATAGAAAGTATGCAGGTGACTGGCCACTCCCTAGTCTTATCTCTATTGAGCCTTTGTAAAGGAATTCCTCAGCTCTGAGAATTTGAGTCAGTCTCCTGGTCTCCCACCTTCCTCCCTCCCTCCCTCCCTACCTACCTACTTACTTACCTCCCCTTCTCCCCCACCCCTTCCAATTCACTTCCCTGCTCCCCCTCCCATTCACTCTTAACTCCAGATCCTTGGGAATCTTGGTTCAGATTGACTTTAGAGGTTCTAGAGTTTCCACAGCTGAGACACAGCATATCTTTCTCTCGAAGATCCTGGCGATCTTCCGAGGGAAGGGTGCCAGCTATGCCCTCATCTGCAAACACTTTAAGATCAATACAGCAAAGCCGTGGCTACTCAACCTGGGCTACATCATGCCTAGTGATACTTTTCTGGAAGAGGTCTGTGAAGGTGCCCTCTTGTCCACAACGCCCTGAGCACTTGGGTAAATGCTGCTGTCCTCTTGGAAGATCCATTCTGAAAGCTGGTAGAGCCCCTCTTCTGGTAGGTCTCCACCGAGGGAGGATCTGGAGACCAGCAAGAACAGTAAGAAAGTACACGTGGTCTATTTGGATCTGATGCTAGGGACCCTGAGTGTCCTTCTGGGGACATAAGAAAGGAAATAAAAGGAGGGCAATGGGGGAGAGGAGCATTACTAAAGGATTTATACTGATTAGGCTTGCTATTCAAAGTGTGGGTTGAGGTTCAGCATAATCTAAAAGCTTGTTGAAAAATGCAATCTCTAAGCTTCACCTAATAAATTTCAAACAATGTCCAAGACTCTCAAGTATGTTAAGGTATGTAAGAAACAAGCTAGAGTATTTATGAACAAATGCCTGTGAGCCACTTGCCTGAGCAGTGCAGGGAGCTCCTCCTCTCTTTGGTCAACTGGCTGGAGACTTAAGGCAGTGTAGCGGGCTCTTGAAATTGAAAGCATTGTTGTGTGTGCCTTGGAAAGGGATTGTAATTCTGCTATCCCTCATGTGTCTACTAGAGATACTGGGGTGTCTACTTCAGGTCAGCAGTTAAAGTCCCCACCACACAAACTCTGGTTTTATCCTTGACCATTCCCACAGCAATATCCTACCCAACCCAAGCAGTGGTCAGGAAGACAAGCTTGGAGTTCATGATTGACTCCACAGGAGCAGCTCAAGGGCCCTCACAAACTTGGCCAAAGAGATGAAGATGGGGAACATACCCCAGAACGATGAACTACAAACTCTCTCTGTAAAATCACTAACCCTGGTAGAACCCTGCCTTCCAACTAACTGTACAAACCAGAAACAGCTTAGTAGAAGCAACGACCTCTGGCTCTGTAGCAGGAGAAATCTAGATTTGAATTTCTAATTCAATGGATAACTCTATCTAAACTACTCGGGGTGCCAGTTGTCTTATGTATGAAAACAGTAAACATACTTATAACTTAGGATTGTATGTGATTATAAAATGATGATTTTGAATGTTGTGTGATGAGCACAATACTGACACTTAGTAGGAGCTTATTAGACACTGAGAAGCACAAGTGCCAGGACACCATTATAGGAGTCAAAGTGCATAGGCACGGAAATAAGACAGACTTTCACAAAAGGTTATGTTTTATGTTAAACAAACTTGGTACTAGAGCCCTGGAGCCAGTCCAGGAGAAAGCATGTGGCTAAAGAAGACCTAGTCGAGTAGAGAGACAGGTTCAGTATTCACGTCAGGAGCCCATGGAACTGAGATTTGATGTGTCTGGGATGGCAGCAAGAATCTCTATACAGTGAGCTGTTCAGCCCACACAGGGAATGCAGGACAGCTAGGGTTGCTTCCACCCTAGACCTCAACCTGAGGTAGATTACAAACAGCTGAAAAATGAAAGGGCCTCACTAGGATCAGAACTGTGGCAAATGGACTTTTTCTTTGAAATCAACAGTCTCTTTAGAGACAGTTCTTACTTGATGGCCTATAAGACAAGTTCAACATGAGCTTAAGGTTTTGCTAGGCTATTATAGCTCTCTCATGTCATATATGGCTAATGGTGTCTACCACTTAGCATCCATTTGGATTCTCCCAGTTCATAGAGCTCTCTGGGGAAGAGGTTGAGATACTGACCTAGCCAGGCAGCTGTCAAGCTGAGCAAAAACAGTATCACTGAGGATTTAAAGATATGTGAAAATTGTTATTCTCCCAACTGAGTTTTAAAAGGAATTGGTAAGAATATCAAACTCCTGGGAGCTTGCTAGATGATCATAGGGGGCCCACACATTGACACCCAAGAGAGTTGTAGAAGGCCACAAACATTCATTCTGCTACCCAGTGTATAAAAATGTGTGTTCCAGGAAGGACCGCTGGGTTAATAAAGTGATGAGAGCCAAAGCTGAGCGGTGGGAAAAGAGAGCAACACACACACACACACACACACACACACACACACACAC
>NW_022196897.1:126037498-126044192 GCF_008632895.1 Mastomys coucha | reverse complement strand
CACACACATACAAACACACACACACACGCACACACGCTCGCATGTACATACACACACACACAAGCATGTGCATACACACACACATACAAACACACACACACACACACACACACGCACGCGCACACACACACACGCACGCACACACACATGCACATGCACGCACACACACGCACACACACACACGCTCGCATGTGCATACACACACACAAGCATGTGCATACACACACACATACAAACACACACACACACATGCTCGCATGTGCATACACACACATACAAACACACACACACGCGCGCACACACACACACACGCATATCTATTGTCTCTATTATATTAAATAGACATAAAGAAGACTTTTTTTTGGGGGGGGGTGATCAAGACAAGATTTCACTGTGAAGCTATGGCTGTCCTGGAATTTACCTTGTACATGTTGGGCTTCAAACTCAGAAATCCATCCGTGTCTGCCTTTGCCCTTCTGCCCCTCTGCCTCTTGTCTACTGAGTGCTGGGCTTAAAGGCATGGACCAACATGCCTAGCTACATAACTATTTTTTAAAATTTATTTTTATTTTGTTTATATGTATAGGTGTGGTTTTGTGTGAATGCATGAGACATGTGTTCAAAGGCCAGAAAGGGGTGTTGGATCCTCTAGAGATGGAGTTACAGGTGGTTGTCAGTGGCCCCGTGTGGATGTGGGAACCAAATTTAGGTCCTCTAAAGGTAGCAAGGTAGGACAAGGAGTGCTCTTACCCACCAGACCATCTCTCTAGCCCCTAAAGTCATCATTAACAGCCTCATTTTATATATAGAAAACCAAAACATAAACAAATACATAACTTGAAAGGATATACAAATAACAAATGTCTAATTGGAATTTGAACCCACACCACAAGGTTTCAGATAATTTTCTTTTCACTACTAATACCTGTAGTTAAATATGACTAGTGTGAAATGGCACCATGTACCTAGGCTGATAATGAGCATTTATATTCTGTGGTCTCATCGATAACTTGTGCATAAGGGTCATACTTAGAAATTTGAAGAAAAAGCAAACTTTTTTTACAGTTAAAGACAAAAATAAAAGTTTTAAAATTGTATTACCTACATAAAGGGAGACACTCAAAAAGCATCTTAATTACTGTAAATCAAGTTTTAACTAACTAAAAGCAAACGGATTTTAAATTGAATTTACAGAATACCAAATCTAGCTGAGACACTCACTGGTAATTGCAGTAAATACAGTCACCCGATGCCTTCCCGGTAAAACCTCCAAAAACATTACAAATTTACTTCATTTTGAGAGCATCCTTAACAATGATACCCACAGGAATTTGATTTTACCGAGAATGGCTTTTTAGTCTATTAAAATGACACATGGAAACCTAATCTTGAACAATATGACAAAGTTGTTGACTGCTGGGAATCAATGTTAGCAGTCAGAACACACTGACAAGCTGTAATCAAAGACAGCTCACTTCCAAAAGCTAAGAAAATAAATAAATAAAACACCGTGAAGCTGTCTTCAAAGCCAGATGACCGAATCTGCATCAGCCCTGGAGTGGCAAACATCAAAAAGAATGGGAGCTGGGGTGGCAGATCACCACTAGCCATTGAATGAGCAGAGAACCATAGGGGAACCCCCTCTAAGAAAGAAATGTTAGCCAGAAATGTGGCTAGACAAGAAAGAATTTAAATGACTGTCACATCCATGCCCAATAGTAATGGCCATATGCTTCTCTACAGGCTCCTCACTGCCACTAGAAGGATCAATAGAACATTTGAAGAAACTTGGGTGAAATTTGGAGGGTGCTGTTAAAAAATGTCCATAGGTTTTTTTTTTAAAACCTTTCTGCAAAGTTGTATTACCTTCTCATGATAAAGACAGTCATATTTGTATTCAAGACCTTCATTGTGAAGGCCAGAATGGTTCAAGGCAGAGAAACAGAGAACTGGAGAAAGTTTTAGTCTTTCCTGCAAGGAAAAAAACTACAAAAAAAAAAAAAAGCAATTCTAGGAAATGTCATTACAAGTGACTCTTTGCTTCTGTAAAGTCAATGAGTAATTGAAGATGCACTCAGGCATTTGCTATGTGACTACTATGATGAGGGCCAAGGTAGCAGGGAAGGGAATTTAGTCAAGAACAAATATTTGAGAAGTATTACTGTGACAGGCAAGGGGCTTGCAAAGATGGGCCTGTAGAAGTCAGAGAACAGCTATCTTTGAGGAATGTGGCATCTATTTAATTGAAAAGATAAGTGTGATAGCTGCCATACAATGGTAAGGAGGAAAGTTGCATGAGTTCAAAAGAAGAATAAATATTCAGATCAGACAGGCTCAATGTATAAACACTCCCAGTGATAGGGACACAATCTAGCATTGTCCTGGTTCTAAGAATCATTTACCACGCTGACAACATTCTTTCTATTGTAATCCCTTATCTCCAACAAGTCTCCATTTTGACTCAACTAAGAAAAATTTAAAAGTCAGATGATGTCTAGGTCAGACCTAAACCTTTTACCTTTTTTTCTGTGTTTAAACAACTGTATTGTATATTTGAGGGAGAAAATAACCACAGGAATTCTGCTGCTCTCCTCAACACAGCTGAATGGTTAACTCAGAAGAATAAATAACATTATCACAGATGCACCTCTTGCTAAGCAGTCAGTCAGAAATGAACCAACTATTGGCCAACTAGTTTATGACTCTGTGAACATCTCCTTAGGATGTCTTTTCCTGTTTTAATACAAATATTCTTGCTGCTGAGCCAAACTCACACGGTAACAATCTATAGTAATAATTCAAGTTTATTTGTGTTTCACGTGGTCTTCTTTCCTATTACTCAGCTGGAAAACTTCTACACTGATTGTCTAAGTTACTTTAGATTTTTGAGGCAATGAGTTAGAATATTTGATTCATATCCAATACTTGGGACTATGAAAACATTTCTGTTTCTAATCATTTTAAAGGGCTCAGGCGAGTTGTGGGGCATCAGAGAATTGCTGGCTTGTTGGAAAGCTGCCTGTGCAGAGAAAGGAACAGCTGGTAGATGGTGTCCATTTGGACATTCGCAGAGGGAAGAAATGCTACAGACACACCCTCTCCCAAATATGACCAGCATCGTAGTATAGTGGAAGGTGCAACAAACCTGAAGCAAAAGAGGATCGTAATTGAGCTTGCAACTCTGATGGACCTAAAATGTGTAAGACACTCATGTTTATGGAAAAGAGGAGAGGCAGGGCCAGAGACATGGCTCAATGGGTAGAAGGGCTTGCTACAAGAGCTTGATGATCTGCATTAAATACTTAGAACTTATGTGAAGATGAAAAGGGAAAAGCGACTCCACCAAGCTGTCTTCTGGCCTCCACATGCGTACAATGATATAAGCACATGCCCACCCTCACACACTTCTTATGAATTAATGTACCAATGATAGGCTATCTTTCACAGAAACATTCATCAGTGTGGGGGGGTACTTACAAATAGAAGGAAATTTCACATAGGGTATTTTACCTCTATTGATAAGAACATATGAAACCATATACACATACATCTTCAATTTGCTTTTTATTCATCTGCAAATATATTATGGTAACTCTCCTTATCAATGGACTTAAAGTATTTTAAGAAAAGACTACAATGTTGCTTATGAACATGAACTAAGTCATTGCCAACTTTGTAATAATCTTAAACCATGCTACACTGGAATCCTATGATATCATGTCCTATATGATGACAGTCCTATATGATAACTGGAGTCCTTTATGATATCTACATGCATGTGTACTGTAATTTTTAAATTAAATTGTCATTTACTTCTCCAGCAAAACAGCCACTCTCTGTACACTTCCTGATTCCAATCTTTTCTGTGCTGTCAGCCTTGGCTCTCCACCTCTCTCCACACTGGCAAACTGTATATAAAATTTTAACTCCAAGCAGTCCAAACAAACTCAAATTGAATTTTACTTCTAGGCCCTATCTATGGGTCAGAAATCAGACACTAAGAGATTTAAATTTGTGATGAACAAATAAATTTGTTTTGTATTATAATACTACATCTTAAAGGGAGTCTATAGTTATTCCCAACTTTAACCTTGTATTTTGCCCCCATAAAATACTGTATGTACATCATTTAAAATATTACCCTTCTGGGAAACTGATACATCAACCAAAGTCCTACATTTCCCTCCCACATTATTTTCTAGTGGAACAAAATGTGCAGTTTCCAGCATCCATAATCCTTGGCAATAACAATACAACAGGACAATTTGAAATACATTCAATGGAAAGAACTCAATAAAAATGATTAACTGATTCGAAGAACAGGAAATTTGTTTTTTGATAGAATTAAATAAGTTTAAATTGACTGACCAATTTCGCCAACTCATTTAGTTAGCTCTGTAGATCCATGTACACGCAGCCTACATCTTTGCAATAATGATCTTCTGTAGCAAATCCTTTGGCATTGTCACCTTGAAAGACAATGATCTTCCACATTGGAAGAGCTGATAGCTGATCCCATTACAGATCATTATTACTCATCTCATGGTCTAAGTATAGAAAATGACTTATACTCCCAGACAACAGAAAGTGACAGGGACCAGCCAGCTATACTCCTTAATCTGAAGCACTGAAACAGTAAGCCATATATGTGACACAAAAGCTATCAAACACAGGATGCCACACAGTAGAGAAGAGCCATCCTTGAGAGAAACAATAGCTGAAAGAGGCCTAGCACTGTAGCAGCTAACTGCCTGGAGAGATTTTCCAAGTGGCAAAGGCAGGAGGGAGGGGAGAAGGGCCAGGAAGTTTCTTCCTGAGTTAAGAAACAAAAGTTAGAATTCAGGAACTGTCAGATGGTTATTCAGTTCAGCAGCAGAACGCAGACAGGCTAGATACATGGCAAGCACCTGTGCCGTGGCTGACTCCCGATCACCATCATCAATTGATAAAACTAACTCAAAAATGGAGGGCAATACATAGCTACTGTATTCATACTCTAACCATGCAGAAGTGAAAAGATTATAATTAGGTAAGGCACGAGAGAGAATATTCCAAGGATATCAAACTAAGTAGTGGGGGGACATTTGTCCTGGAACAAAGTCTGCTCTCCCACTGCTAAAGAGACTTGTTTCCCACATAAAATGACATCAGGGTGAAACCATCCACTCTGCCATATGTCCCTGCTTTCCTTGCCCTTTTCTGTGTAGCAAAGTCTGCTTCTTCGGCTTGTCTCATTCCACTTTATAGATTGTAGTGTTGCCAGACTCTAGAGTCAAAACTACAAGTAAAATCAGACCATTTCACTAAAGTTTTGTGATTCTGTCTATTAACACAGCCTATAAAAACAAGTTTACAAAGCCAATCAATTAAAAAAGGCCCAGGAAATTAGCAAGCAATTAAAAAGAGTCTACTTAATTCTATCCTGTGTGTCTAAGAAGACAGGAAAAATTAGTATACTAACTAAGACAGATTTTAAAAAGTAAATTTCTAGAATTTAGAAATATAAGATTAAAACATGAATAAAATTGGATTTATAGCTACATGAACAATATGGAAAATAATAAATTGAAAATGTAGTCATGTAACTATCCAATATGAAACAGAGAGGGAGTTATAAAAAAGAATATAAATTGAAAAGAGTGAAATGCAGGACAGCTTTCAACAATCTCATATGCACACAATAGAGTCATAAAAGGCACAAGAAGCAGTAGAGGAGTTGAAAAATAATGCACAAAATTTTCTAAGTCTTATGAAAACTACAGGCCCACAAGTCCCAGAAATTAAACAAACCATGATGAAGAAAATATGAAATAAACTAAACAAATTACAACCCAACAATTTTAGAATCACAAAAGAAGGGGCCCTGGAGTATAGCTCAACACTCACAACCTTTTAGGTAATAATGCAGGTAACACTGATACCCCTCCTCACAATGGGGCATGTCAGCCATGAGCACTAACATAACATATAAAGCAGTATATATAATATATATATATATATATATATATATATATATATATATATATATATGTGTGTGTGTGTGTACACTATTATAATATATATTATCATATATAATAATCTTACTAATTGAGACATATAGTCAGTAAAATTTTCTTCCTTTCTCCTTTCTCTTCTTTCATTCCTTTCTTTTTACAGGTTCTCAAGGAGCCATGCCTACCCTTGAACTCCTGATCTTTAGTTATCCAAGTTCTGCAACTACAGGCATGCACCACCAAAACTGCCACACTCAGATCAATGGTCTATATTTCAGAAACACAGCAAAGTTAAGACTTTTTAAGATACACACATACTGAATACTTAAGTTCTAGCAGAATTGTACTTAAAAATAATAGAAGCAAGTCCTCTGGAGAGGAAAAAAGTGACACTGGATGGAAATGCTGATGAATATATAGAAATAAAGAACATAGAAATTGAAAACTATGTGAATGGATATACTAGATATTTTCTCTATTCTTGAAATGTCTTCAAAGAATACTGGGCAGGCTGGTGAAATGGTGCAGTTGAGTAAAGTGTCTGCCATCAAACCTGAGGACCTGAGTTCAATCCCCAAGAAGAAGGTAGAAGGAAAGAACTAACTCCCACAGGCTGTCTTCTGACCTCCACAGTCATGCCATGACTCCCTCTCCCTCTCTCCCTCTCTCCCTCTCTCCCTCTCTCCCTCTCTCCCTCTCCC
>NW_022196897.1:126025132-126037129 GCF_008632895.1 Mastomys coucha | reverse complement strand
CTTTCCCTCTCCCTCTCTCCCTCTCCTTCTCTCCCTCTCCCTTTCCTTCTCCCTCTGTCTCTCTCTCTGTCTCTCTTTCTCTCTCTCTTTCTCTCTTTCTCCCACCTCAGGCGTGCACACACACACATGAACACACACACACACATGCACACACACACATACACACAAAGACACATACACACACACACACAATGACAGATAGACAAATAGATGTAATAAAAATGAAATAAATAATGGATTATTTAAGGCAAAACATATAGCAATGTATTAGAGATATAGAACATATACATGCATATACATGCAAATATGTTTATATATGTATATATATGTCAAAAGTAGTATTACATATATATTCATATGTATCCCAAAAAGGAAGTAAAATATGCTATTTTAATATTCTTTTGTGCCTTGGATAAATGTATATAATATGGCACAATCTTGTGAGTGTGATACAAAAATTTATTTTAAAAGTATGACTGAGACTGGAGGTCTGGTGGAGTGGGGATAGCAGGGTGGGATGCCCTCATGGAGACAGGGGTGCATCAGGAAGTAGGATTTGGAACAGTCAGGTGGTGGACTGGGAGGGGGGAAAAGTACAGACTGTAAAATAGACTAAATAAAAGAAATAGAAAAAAATAAAAGTATGATTGAAATTTAAGGTAAAATATCACCAAGTTCAGATTTAGCAAAGAGTGAGCACATTCCTTCCTCAGTTTTATGGCTCAGTTGGTGTTCCAATCCCTCCATTCAAAGTCTTGTCTTGTTACAGAAAAGACATATTACCATTTCTAGGTATCAGGGAAATGTAATTTAAAAACATGTATAGTTGATCTATTTCTAGATGTTAAATATTTATTCATTTTATTATTTTATGTGTATGAGTGGTTTGTCAGAGTCCCTTGCAAGAGTAACTAATCCTCATAACAACTAAGCCAATTCTCTAGCTCCTATTTCCAGATTTTTTAGATATCTTAACATTCTTATCTATGAATTATATAATTTCTTGATACAACTTAATGATATAAATCATAACCTCCATAAGAGTAAGTAAAAATATTATAATAATCCACATAAAAATAAAGAAGGTGATCATATTTGGATAAAGCTATATCAATATTTATATCAAATGTTAGTGGCCTACATATTACCCACTTCAACAATGTGTGAAAATAACATGGCATAACATCTGTCAGTACAGCTCCGTTGGTAGAATGCTTGCTTAGCTTGCATAAAGGCCTAGGCTCAGTCCCCAGCAGCACATTAAATGTGCGGTTTTGTACACCTCTAATTCTAGAACTTCTGAGGTGTAAGTAGGAAGATTAGAAGTTCAAAGTCATTCTTAGCCATGTGGAGAGTATGAGGGTAGTCTGGGCACTTGCAGAGACCCTGTCTACAAATAAATAAAATGTAAATTAGTCATTAAAAATCTTGGTGAACTTTCAAAATCAACACCAGACTGAGTTACCTACTCAAAGGCTCTTTAAATATGGAGCCATAAATCTCTTAAAGTGAAAGACTGGCAAAATACATGTCATGTAAACACGGAAAGAAGAAAATGAAGTGGCTGAATTAATAAATTCTAGAGAAAATAATATTACCAATAAAAGACTGGTTCAATAGAAATAATAAAGCTGACCACTGAGAGAATATAATCAGCTTTGACATTTATAAACCTAATAACAAAGATTTAAAATCTACAGAACTGTCAGGATAAATACACACGTGCACACGGATGTCTACAGCACCGTCTCAGTGATCAGTGGTCACTTCTAAGAAATCGCTTGTGGACTACCAACCAACATGACTAACACCTACAAAAGCATGCTCACCACCCACAGCAGGACTATCTTCATGCAAACATTTACAAAACTTACATGCAATACTGGACGATAAGACAGTCTCAGTAAAGTCACAAACCCTCAAGTCACACTAAGTACATGTTTATATCACGAGCAAGTTAAAATAGAAATCTGTCAGAGCAGTATCACAGACCCTCAAGGACCAGGAAGGCAAACTGCATACATGTTTCTAACCTGAGAAAAAAAAACAAAAAGTAAAGAGTGGGTATCTTTAATCTGGCATTAAACCAAAGGAGAAAGAATATTCAACATCCCAAAATCAAATGATCAAAATGATGAGTATTTAAAATTTTTGTACCCTAAAATATCCATACTAGAAAAATCAGTTTCCAAAAACGTCTTCATATTCCACCCTAAAAAAAATGAAAAAAAAAATCACTCATGCTCAGAATCAGCACAAGAACATGCATAGTGAACAGCAGAATATAAATTAATGAGATTAAAATTGAAAACAAAGAGAATCAGAAGATATGACTGATAAGTAGGCAGTCAGTGTTAGTAAAAGCTCAAACAACATAGCACTCAAAGAGTGGCATTTCTGGTAGCTTTAGGAAATTATAGAAATGTCATGACAATAAATTGTAATGTATATAATGTGGATGAATTAATTGATAAAATATTATCAAATCTTGCTTTAAAATAATAAGGAGTCTAGAGAATCTTTAATCTATTCTGGAAATTAAATTTAGCATTAAAAAAAAACAAAAACAAAAACAAGTTTTCTAGGGACAGGGATAAGGCCTATTAGATAAAGTGCTGTTCCAATAGCGTTAGTATCTGAGACCCCAGCACCCATACAAAAAGGCTGGACACAGCAACACTCAACTAAAAGCCAGGTGGCCTACAGATAGAAAGATTCACTCACTGGCCAACTAGTCTAGCTGAATAGATGAGCTTAAAGTTCAAACAGAAATACTCTCAAAAAGTAAAGTGGGGAACACTCAAGGAAGACTCCTGACACCAGCTGCTGGCCTCTACACACGTGTGCACACATGATAACAAATGCAAATGCTTCTCACACATTTCTCCACAAAAAGACTGCCAAGGATATCATTCCAAGTACAGTTGTCGTCCCTGAAAAAGTCCCCCAAGCATGGAAAAGGATGGGGGCAGGAATGCCTTACTTTATACAACTGTTGCAAAAAGCTGGAGATGATATAATAATACTTCTGACATATTTTGTGAAACAAATATTGCTTATATGAGGAAGGCCAGGACCAGGAAACAGTCTTCACAATCCAGAGAACTAAGGTCAGGACCCCCTCTGCTCCCTATAGAACCACTCCTCAACTTTATAGATATTCTCCTTTCAAGACACAGAGCACCCTCCCCCTGCAACACTGGGGCCGAAGGTTATAAACTCACCTCTAACACAGGAGCCACCACAGGACTCCTTCCTAGAAATTATACTGGCCACCCATTCTCTCCTAAACACTACCAAGGCCAATTTGACATCTGACTGTTGGCTATGTTTAGACCCAAGACCTCCCATCTATATAGAAATAGGCCTGATTGATGCCCTGTGTCTCCAGCACCTAATTCAGTAACCTTAACTAGCCAGGTACTTGTGCCTAGAATGTATCCATTCCTGTCGGGAACATCCAGGGGCAGGCAACTTGCTTCTGTTCCCATAGCTACCCTCTACAAACAACTCCCTACTGGACCATTTACAAAAATCCAAACTTGTTTGTAATCCAAAGCTCATCCAACAAATGTCATCAATCTTTTTGATTCCTCCCACCAGCTCTGCAACCTGGATGGGTCCTGATGTGCTACTGGCTTGTATTCTTGCATCTCCCAAGAACCTTCCCTACTCTCTCCATGTGGTCATGGTCGGCCCCTACTTCTCTACTCTCTCCTTCTCTCTACCTTTCTCTGCCTCTGCTACCCTCTTAACTCCGCTCCCCATGCCCCAAGAACTGTTCAGTAAGGAAGGTCATCCCAAACTCTGTGCCCTGATCCAAGTACTACCCCACATCTACTACTATGACACCGCAGGGAGAGAACATTTTAAAACACTTTTAAGACTGGGGTCCTCCAGTGCCAAGAGAGCTGTTCCCATTTTCCTTCCTGTGCTGGTGAGCCTGGGAATTGTGGGATTAGTGGCATTTGGGACAGCAGCCCTAAACAGCTCTAATCCCTAATCATGAGACAAAGTAATTGTTAGCATTCTGTATAAACTCCACCCCCACAGATAGCCAGGTATGTTCCTCCCCATGGTGACCTGGCAATGGCCAGGTAGGCCTGGCCCTATAAAAAGGGCTGCTTGCCCCTCCTCTCTCTCTTACTCCTGCCTCTCTCCCTTGCCTCTTCACCCTTGTTCCCCCTCTCTCCTCATTCCCTTCCCCCCTATCTCTACATGGTCACTGTTAGGCCCCTACTTCTCTATTCTCTCCTTCTCTCTGCCTTTCTCTGCCTCTGCTACCCTCTTAACTCCCCTCCTCATGCCCTAAATAAACTCTATTCTATACTATACCGGTGTGTGTCTGGTACCTTAGGGGGAAGGGATGCCTCGGCATGGGACCACTGAGGCACCCCCTTCCCCCACACCTCCCCAGAACATATTCTTATAGCTCTTTCTCTTTTTATGATCACAACAGTAATTATCACCAAACTTAAGCTGTACAAAAAAGATTTACTCAGATTCCAAAACACCCTAGTCCACCTAGAGAGTCAGATAGACTCCCTGACAGAAAAGGTCCTACAAAACCAATGGTGGCTAGACCTCTTCCTAAAAGAAGGAGGACTATGTGCAGCTCTATGGGAAGCCTGTTGTTTTTCCCCTAAACATTCAAGAGTTAATCAACAATCAAACCCTACCAAAAGTTAAGACTAATATAATTAAAAGACAACAGCCCTTGAAACGGTCTTAGTCTTGGTTGTATAGATTTTACCATTGGTCTCCCTGGTTACCCACCTTGCTATTAGCCATAGCTGGACCACTGCTTATACTTCTACTGCTGTTAACATTTGGTCCCTGAGTTATCAACGTTTTGATTTGCTTTATCTAAGATAAAATCCCTAGCGTTAAACTTATGGTACTTAGGTCTCGATATTCCCCCCTTGACTTTAGCCTCAGAAGATTTTCAGAGTGAATCAAAGGTTTGAATCACTTACAACTTCAAGGCAGAAATGAAGAGCCCAAACTTTCTGCCCTGATTCTACTACATGCATGTCCCTTGCCCTACATTCTCTTTAGTTCTATTCTCTTTAGTTACAGAAAAAGCCCACAGGGCCATCTGGCCTGCATCAGCCCCATAAAAATTGAGATAAGACTGCTGGCTTGTTAGAATGGCCTTGAGGCTGTACAAACATCTTGCTATCTCAAACAGTCCTGGGACTGGCCGTTATTCAACTCAGGGCTGACCCTCAACTTACAGATTTCTTTCTAATCATCCCCCGAACGTGTGCTTATGTCTTTGTGCTTTTAAAAGAGTCTGCTCCCTCCCTCCAGCCGAAGCTCCAGGCTCAAGCCTGTCTACAGCCCTAGCTGGCTAGAAGGGCTTCCTGTAGTGAATGCAGTTGCTTTTGGTTTACCTTGATTTCGGTGATCTTGTCCTTATTATTTGTGCCTCCTATGACCCCAACACAGTGTAGTGTCCTCGGGGAAAACCTCCAGCATCACCTCTGCATTTCATATTTCTACAGTGTTAGCACGATCTCACACATCTGTGTAACCTTAGTTTCTGTCTGAAGCTCTGACAGGCTGCCAGGCAGAAAATGAAGCTTAGAGATACCATCTCCCCAAACACTTCATAAAGTGGTGCTAACACCCACAGTGCTAATCAAGCCTGAGACTGGAATTTTGTTTACTCAGCCACTTAGTGTTTGCTTGTTTGTTTGTTTGATTTGGTTGGTTTTTATACTGCACATACCTGAACATAAAAGTTACCTAAAATCTCTAACATTTCCAGTTCCAACATTTTGAAATACTAATAACTTGACACAAAATGCACCATGCCCTAAAAATCAATCTATTTTAGGCATATAAAAATGATCCCTTTTAGTAAACTACTACCATTTCATAAATACTTAGGTTAGATTATTAACTATATAAAACATCATAAAAAATGAGGGGAGACCAAAAAACTATCATCACCATACCAAACTCTTATCATTACCTGCCTTTATTAGGTGCTTCATATTACATGCTCTAAAATTTTCTTTGTATAAATAATAATAAGCAAGAATATACAATAACGTAATACTGTACTTCTTGTATATGCCAGGAACATGAATAAAGGATGTAAAATCAGGCCCTAGGGGAGTTCAACAATACATTTACTTGAAGACAAGAACACTTGCTATCAAGCCTCTAAGAGAATCTGCAAAATCCATTAAGGAAAAATTAGTTTATCTGTTTCAAAGTAAATGCCAAACAAGAGTGAATTCTAACAGTAGATAGCAAACCTTCCCAAATACTGGCCAAAACACCATGCAGATGTTCTGAATTGCAGGTGGCTTTCCAAGTAAAACATGGACAGTCAAAATATAAATATTTTGAAAACAGAAGTAACTACCTATCTGAAACCATAGCTGGAAAAGCCTAAATTCATTTTACTCTAATTTCTTCAATGTCCTAGCAATGAAAATGCAGCCTGCCAACTAGACAAGGGTAATAAAAAAGTTAGATATGTCTGTATATGTATATATGTATATATGTGTGTATGTGTGTGTATGTATGTATATACATTCAGCCCCATATGTTAACCATATATGATCTTTACATTTTCTAGAAGCTACTCAAAATAAAAGTGAAAAGAAGCAGGTAAGTGGATTGCTATGTAGCTTAGTTGAAAGACAGCTTGCCTATCATGATAAAAATCCCTGGGTTGGAGTCCCAATAACAGACAAACTTATTGTAGTGGCCCAGAATCCCATGCTTGAATTCCAAAACTCAGAATTTAGAGGCAAAATGATCAAGATTTCAGTGTTGAAAATTTCATTGTCAACTGCACAGCTTGTGCTACATAGGACCTTGTATGATAGTATTAACTGTCGACATGGCCTGGACCTGCCTAGGAGCCAAGCCCTCCAAGTATATCTGTGAAGGATAGTTTAGCATCTGAGCGTGTGTGGGAAGGATTGTATTACGTTAATGAAGGAGTGAGGTTCACTAAAAGTGGACAGCATCATCCTGGGCATGGCTCATGCACTAAAAAAAGGAGAAGAAGAAGGAGGAGGAGGACGAGGACATGAACGAGGAGGACAACAAGGACGAGGACGAGGAGGACGAGGAGGAGGAGGAGGAAGATGGAGGAAGGAGCAAGCTAGCTGGATATAAGCATTTACCACTTTCTGCTTGTGATAAACATGATCAGGCTGCTTAGCCTCTGGTCACCTTGACTTCACCACCATGATGTACTGTCCCCTGGAGTGAGTCTTAAATAAACACCTCTCTCCTTTTGTTTCGTCAGAAGATTTTTATTTCAGAAATAAGTGAAGTAACTAAGACACCCCAACCTGTCCAAATTGGGGGAAGAGGTATTTTATTATTTAATGAGATAGTTTACTTTTTGTCTTACTAAGTCTTTAGAATCCTTTTCATAGTATATACAATAAAATGTACTTAAATAGCTGTACTGAAATATCCAATAGCCACATTTATCTAATGGTGCAGAGTGGATAGCACAAGTCTAGGATCCTAGCTGTCCAAACCACCATGCTGTGATGCACTGGATCCTATGTGAGGAGAGGAGAGGAGAGGAGAAGAGAGGAGAGGAGAGGACAGGACAGGAGAGGACAGGAGAGGAGAGGACAGGAGAGGACAGGACAGGACAGAAGAAGGGGAGGGGAGGAGAGGGGAGAAGAGAAGGGGAGGGGAGGGGAGGAGAGGAGGCATCTAGAAAGTTACAGTTCAGTTGTTTTGTGGGTTAACAGGGTGACTTATACTACCTGGGCATATTGTTTCTGCAGGTGAAGTGGAAAGCAGTTCTTTATGGCTTAGGCCTATCTACCAATACAGCCTGATTCAATTCCTCATGACCTAAGGCTATTACCCAACATTACCAAAAATAAGACACAATATATTTTTTAAACTTCTAATGTTCTTAAATCTTAGGTACATTGTTGGTAGTGGCAAGATGGCTGCATTGTCACCAAAATCAACCACCACCATCACTAAACTTATGACCAAATTTCATAGCATGATAAGACTCTGGTTACAAAGGTCATGTATTATTTTTCTTTAAAAGGGATCCTAAAATGAGGCAATGTCTATAGAGTAAAGATGGTAAATTTCCAACATGGCTGGCTCCATCCTGACCCTCCTGACCTGGGGTAAAAGCTTGGCAGCTTAAAACAAAAGGCCTGTCTCTTACCAGCCCTTATCCACAGGGCCCTTACACACAGACTGTCTCAAGTTCAAGACAGGATCAGAACATGTTTACACCCAGTGGTGCCAACCAGTCATCTTGACTTTCATCAAACTGACCAAGCCTAAATTAGGAGAAGACTCTTCAAAGACTTAAAAGCCCACCCTTTGGGAGAGGCTTGGCTTCGATTTCCCAACACCCTCTCTGCTTCAATGGAGGGTCTTTCTCTCTGTATGCTGGCTATATTCCTGTGTTTTATCCCCTATTAGAATCCTTTCCTTAACATCTGAAAAACTAAAGTAAAATTAAAAGGGCTTCTGATGAGTGGATGTTTTTATGTATAACAATCAAGACATTATTATAACCTTGTGAAAAACTGAAAATCCATCTTAATTGGGGAAACATTTCTAATGACTGAAAATGTAATATATTTTTAAAAATAGTTTTCCATTTTGGCATATATCTTGAAACTGAATATTATCACAAATTACAATATAAAGTCCAACTTGTCTATAGTAAATGTCATTACAGGTGTTCATATTAAGAACTCCCAGAAAAGGGAAGAGTTGGCAGAATTAATTAATTAATTAATTAAAAATAAGAACTCCAAGAAGTCAGTGTATGGGTATGTGTGTGTGTGTGTGTATGTGTGTGTGTGTGTATTGCAAGTATATGTATATACAGACTTTTCCCTGAAGAGTGACAACATTTCAGATCATTTTAACTCATTAAAGCACAAACAATTCATTAAATATGTCAACTCCAATTGTCCATCTGAAAGCAGCTCAGTTTGCATTCAGCCTTCATTAGAAAATTCAATTGGATTTTAGTGTGAAGTCCATGAAATATAAATTTTTCCCGCACGGGGACAGAATAAAGATTGAAGGGAGATGGAGAGGCATAATGCAGCTTTAGTTTACCGAGCAAATAAAGAAAAGGCATGCTCCCACGGTAGAAAGGTTCCTAGCACTGCATTTTGAAATAATACTTTAAAATTTGAAAACTACAGATTTCAGTCAGATTATAATATAGAATTTCCATCTCTCTCTCCTCACCATTGACCTGCCAACCAAACGTTTTCATGGCTGTAGGGCCAGAAATGGTTACCGAAGCAGCTCTAGAATCATTACACTTTACCTTAGAGAAAAAACTAATTCCTTTGCCAGATTTTACTTATCTGATCCCATTATCATCGAAGAAAGCAACAGCCTTCACACAGGCATGAAGAGATGCCTTTAGGTGTTCAGTGCCTGTCTTGACTAGCTAACAGTTAACTAAAGAACTGATAGTTTGATGAGAATCTATCACGTCCTAAGTTTACACAGCAGTGGTTCTCAACCTGTGGGTCAGATGACAGTTTCATAGGGGTCACCTAGGACCATCAGAAAACACAGGTATTTATATTATGATTCATAACAGTTGCTAAATTACAGTTCTAAAGTAGCAATGACAATAATTTTATGGTTGGTGATAACCACAACATGAGGAACTGTATCTAAGTGTCATAGCACTAGGAAGGTTGAGCACCACTGTTAGACAGCAATATAGAAAATTTACTATTAATTTAAATACTTCTATCTTCATAAATGCATGTCACTTATTACTTACAAAAGTATTCGCTAAATATGTATTTGTACTTATTTCAAGGTATAGCATAGTTCATATAGAAAAGTCAATGACTGTGCTGTCATCTTTATTATTATTTATTATACAAGCACAAAGCTATAGACTCAGCACTTTCTAAAAATTATATAACATCTCTGAGCCCTGAGTACAGTTTCCCTAAGTTCTTGCTTTGGTTTTCTTTATTCTATTGGGTTTTTTGTTTTGTTTTGTTGTTTGTTGGCTCACTTTGCAAATGCTGCTGCTTTGGTTTGGTTTTTCTTTTTTAACATGAGGTCATTCATACTAGTGATCCCCGCATAAGTTTCCTGAGCACTACAGATCACAGGTATGTCCCCAGAATACCCAGCTTCCTTCTGTAACTGCATCCTACCTAAATCTGGAACTGTAGTACCATCTAATTAATACCACTCCTGATGACTGCCCTGTCCCTCACACAAAAAAAGACGCATAATGAAGAGTTTCAACTTTATATTCATTTTCTGATCTTGCTCATTCCCACTAAGAAATGGCTTTAAATTTTCAAAGGACTTCAATTTTATAAACTTCATCTACAATAAATATTTTTAGAAAATTAAAAAGTGTACCAAAATCTTAGAATCACAACAATAAAGCAGGCACCCTACTGCAGGAGAGAAGTAACAATATATATCTGCCCCTCTTCACTGTCTGACCACTGAAACACCCAAAGGAGGGAATTTTACCAGGGGAAGGCAGGGGAATTCGAAACACTGAAGCCCTGGTGCAGCCAAAGAGGAACTTGTCCCCAAGAAAATGACTACACATGGTTGTGAAAACTTAACAGACCACCTTTGGGGGTAGAATAGAGCCAAGCCAATGATGAGTCAATGATGCATAGCTCCACACCTTGACAAGATGGTTGTGTGTGTGTGTGTGTGTGTGTGTCTGTGTCTGTGTCTGACAGGTGGCAGTGCCTAGCCTGTTGAAGCTGCTAGAACCCAGGATTTGACCCTACAAACTCTGGTTATAATTATGTCCAAAAAATACAAGGAAATCTCTGGAGTTTGTTCCCAATAGAAATGACTACTAAAGGCTGCAATAGCTGTCAGAATAACAACAAAAACTATCTCTTAATGGAGAATGCCAGTGGACACCTGCAGCACCCTCAGGGAATCCTGAATGCTAAGGGCCCTTCAGGAACTTCTGTGAGTTCTAATGCTCCACTCAGCAGCTACAATCCTCTGGCCCTTAGCCCTTGCCTCAGCAGGAAGTCAGGAAGGAGGCAAACTGTGCTGTTCCTGCAGCTTACTGTTACTAGGGTGGGCAATTAGACAGGACACTCTCCTGGAAAACAAAAAAACTAGACTCCAGTGTTTTGACATCTGTCTGTTCACCAGGGGAGGGACACAGAAGCCAGAGACAGTTTCAACCCTAAAGCAGCTTTTCAGGCAACATCTGTTCAAATAATTTAATATGCAGAACACACATGGATTCTTTTCCTATGAGTAAGAACTCAAGAACTTCTCTGTAAGATCACTGGATGATCACAGAAATGATGGCATGGACACTTTAGTACTACATATGACAAAAAATAAAGCTAGGGGATGAAAGGATGCCAGGTATGGTGGCGCACACATTTGTAATCCATGCATTCTGATTTTCAAAAGTCATCACATTACAATGTTTTTAACAACAACAAATGGCAAAGCATACAGAAAAAGGGGAATCCTTACAGAGTCATCATTTGGGTGGGGGTGGGGGTGGGGAGAGGTATCCTAAACTTACCTCTGTTGCTATCATTAAACACCAACCAAAAGCCTCCTGGGAAAGGAAAGGGTGGTGGTTTGGTTTGGTTTGGTTTGGTTTGGTTTGGTTGTTTGGTTTGGTTTGGTTGTTTGGTTTGGCTTGGCTTGGCTTGGCTTGGCTTGGCTTGGTTTGGTTTGGTATTGCTTATGAAGGGAAATCATGAAGGGAAAGCTAAAGCTAGAAGCCATGATTGGATCTAAAACAGAGAACACAAATGAAAGAGGACCAGCGCTCACTGGCTTGCTTCCTCTGGCTCTGAGTGAAAATCCACCATGAGTTAGGCCCTCCATCATCTATAAGCAATCTACAAATTCCCCAGCGACATAGTCACAGGCCATGGAAGCATCTCAGCTGAGGTTCCAAGGTTTGCCGGTACAGGGGTTCTCTCTGACATTCTATCTGACTGGATCTTTCTTCCTTTTTTTTTTTTTTTT
>NW_022196897.1:126008965-126025122 GCF_008632895.1 Mastomys coucha | reverse complement strand
TTTTTTTTTTTGTTTGTTTGTCTGTTTGTTTGTTTTACTTACCTATTCCATATTGATTGAATTTCCTCAATTCTTTGAAAATAAAGAATAAAAAAATAATAATATATCTTTAGGACCTAATAGTTACTATCAAGTATACTACCATTGGCATTTAGAAAGTTCCAGAAGGTGGAAAAGAAAGGGACAGTAAGAATGTTTGGGAAAATGAAGCCAACCTGTTTAAACAGGGCTGTATTTTGCAGAACATCAGTATTTTGTTTTGTTTTGTTTTTTCAGACACATGTGTGCCCTCAGAGCACATGAACCCAGCTGGACCCAAGCAGGATGAAGTTCTGCTTTCTACTTTGAGTTCTAAGTTTCCTGTCTTTCTCAGGGTCTAGTGACATGCCTCTCGCTTTTTCTTTTTTCTGTTTCTTTTTGGCATTGTTTAAATACATGCAGTTTCCCCAAGTATGATGCTGTCCAGTGCTGGTAAGTGGAAGGCTTCTGTGCTGTCTCTTTTGGAATATGTTCATCTGATACACTTTATCCCAAAATGAGCTACAGTGCTGTTACCTGTGACGTCATGGCTAATGATCCATATGGCACAGCTGGGAAGGGTAGGGTGGGAGAACAAATGTCCCATATTTGTGAGAGGTCACTTCAAAATGAGTGCTAAAGTAACACCTCTAGTGTGTGATGTAACTGTGGGAAAGATGGAAACAGCAGTAAAATGCATGGGTGCGGCAATGATAACTGATAACAGAAGCCCACAGGGGGAAGCACCTGGATAGGAGCCACAGGTCCTTACGGTCACTTCACCCCCGCGCAGAACGATGCTAAACCCCATTAGCTAAGAACTTGGCATGAGGAAATAGTGTCTATACTTAATTATTTATAGTAAAGAATGTGTTTTTAAAGAGAAGCACATATAAAAGAAAGTTATATATTGATTACTTGATGAAAATTTTCTAAAATACTCATAGAAACCAAACCCATCTTTCTTAGAGAGCAAAGGCTCAGTCAGCATTCACTCATTTTAAAACTACATGGGATAGTTACAGAGCATAGTAAGGACACTGAATGGTACTGAGTTGTACACTAAGACAACTCATTATCGATGGCCTATGTTTTCCTTCATTAAAAGGAGGAAAAAAAGAAAAAAAAAGACAACAAAGCTAATGTATGGTTTCTCCAGAAGAGGGTCCCATCATCACCAAATGACACTGCCCTTCTGCCTCCAGCTTTGCAACATCTTAAATTTGATAGCCACAGATTCAATGATAGCCACTGTCCTTCACTTCAAGGATCCAGACCCATGTGATGAGCTTAAAGATGGACCTTCATGGCTGCTGAGCTAGTCACTCTGGGTCTCTTCAAAACGGCTTATGGTGAACTACAGCTGTAGTTCCTTCAACCACGCCACCTGTTTTTCCCATCGTGTTGGTTAGGAGCAGCAAATTCAGAGGTAGGCAGGTGCTATTGCAGAACAGCACAGATACCACAGGCAGGTTTACATCAGTAGCAGAGAGTGACCAATTATCAAAAGCAGATGTGAGAATTTAGCATCACAACCGACATCATCTGATTAACAGGTGAAGGTCCGTGTGCATCAAATGATCTTCAGGTAAGCATAAGTCATCGAGCTATGGTTAAAGGAGTTCCCTGTTAGATGTTACACAGAGAAATGTGAGCACATTTCAAGTCTTCTACCCTAATATACTTTTTAAATGAAAATATCTAAGGCTAAAAAGAGCTATGCAGTATTCCACTGAATAACCTTGAGACTCCCTAAAAGTTGCCCGTGAGAAAGGATGCATGGCTATCCACCTTGTGAAAGAACACTTCCTTCTAGAAGTATTCTGCAGACATTTAATAAATTCTGCCTGCTTTTCTCCTTCAAAATAAATAAGAAAATCTTTACTTTCTCTTTACTCCTCTGGAAATTCTACTTTACAGAGTGACTAACAAAATCAAGAGAACTTGAAAACTCCAGAATGTAGAGACATAAGTTGATAAAAAGAGTATTAAGGGAGAGTGTGGCAACTGACAAAGGAAAGAATTCACTGAAGAATGCTCATGGCTTGTCTTCTCACCACTGGTGGCAAAAGCATCCTGGAGGCCTGTCAGAATCATCTCCCCTCTCCTCATCACCTCACTGGGCTTTCTCTTGTTCCCTCCTCCAACCCAACCTGCTCCAGACTGTCCCGGGTAGTTTCATCTAGGGCCAAGCCATTACACCATGTCTATCTCTAGGCTCCATTTGTCTTCTACATTAGAAACAAAATAGGCTGGTAAAGTCAGCAGGGGAAGAAGAACTCAGGAAGAAAGGTGTGACAAAACACAATGGAAATACAGCTGTCATCACCATGGTAGTGTTTTAAGACACGGAATCCAACAAAATAGATTTTAGAGAAGGTTACTATGTTCCAGTTCCCCATAAAATCAGACAGATGAGACTTTCCATCTTTTTTTTACATTTATTTATTTGTTTGTTTATTCATGTATTTAGTGTAGTGGTGTGTGTGTGTGTGTGTGTGTGTGTGTGTCTGTGTGTGTCTGTGTTTGCCACATTACTCAAGTCAGAAAACAACTTAGGAGAGAGTTCTCTATGTCGATGTGGGTTACAAGGATCAAACTCAGGTCATCAAGTTTGGCAGCAAGTACCTTTACCAGGTGAGCCATCTAGCCAGGTCACGAATTTCAATTTCATTTGAAATTCATAGAGGGTAGCACTTCAGATTAAACTCTGAAATGTAACATATCATGATTTAACATTTCAACAAGCTAACTTACCAAATGCCATTTTTTTAAGAGAAGAAACGTATCTCAGGAAAAGAGTCTAAATAGAAGAGAATCATATGTTTTTAAATACTGGATCCTACAAATAAGAGGCTACCCACTGCCCTGCTTGTTTTAGAAATACATTAAAATCAGTAAGGGAAACAGATACTGAAAACTTTAAAACTCTTGATGTTTATTTTCTTCATGTAAAAATGCTATCTTTGACATGTAGACTTTAAAGGGTTACATTACTAAGGATTAAAATGGTCCATTAAAGGAACAGAATAGCTAATGTTAATACTTATTTTAGAATTGTAAAATGATGAAAGTAATTTTTGTGATACATTTTAAACTATGATTCACAGCAGAGTTAATGGAAGTTCATGTAAACAGCAATGGAATAATAAAACTGTAATTTGATAAAAGTATAGCCATCAATATTTCAATAAAAGTGCATGTCCTGTGTATAACTAAAATGATAGCATATCATTTACTCCCACAGCTTTATTTAGGTGATTACTCTAATCTACAATTCAATCATTCATGTCTACTGGTATGGATATGCACACGTGAGTATGTGCAAGCATGTGCGTGCATGCGCACACACGCACAAACACACACACACACACAGAGTGAGAGAGAGAGAGAGAGAGAAAATTCAATTTTCTTCCACTGATTACTAAGATGGGCATCATACTGTTAGATGAGAACATTACAATGAAAAGTTTTCATGGTAACTTGTCACCAATTTGATAGCTTCTATAAACCCTGCAGTTTTGAACCTTAACCACTGAGACAGATCAGAGGGTGGGACTACACAAATCAGCACTTTGTGTTTCTTCTTTCCTCTTACCCATGCTCCTGATTTATAATTACTGTGAAAGCAGGTTCCTTGGTTAAGAAAGGACTCCTAAGTGCTTCAAAGGGAACTCCGAGTGAATTCCAGATACTCGCAAGCATATCATATGGAAGTTGTGTGATTGGAGGGAGCTGTTATTTGAATTCTCTTAGCCAAAATTACCACCATTGTAACAAGTTACAATCAACTTGACTGCACAGGAATTATGAATGTGTTAAATCAGCACTGTGGCCTGCAGCTCCTGGAGGTTAAAATCATTCAGAAAGCACTTCAAAGCAGTCTTGTTTCCTCCAGATCCCATACACTTACTCAGACACCATTACACTTGACAGATGGTCACATCACTCAGGACAGTTCTTGTTTAGTTCCATATTTAAAATCAACTACAGTGGGGTATAGACTGGCAGCTGACTTCGTGCAATACAAAGCCACACCAAAGGACATCAGAACCCTCTCTTTCTGCAGTTGGAAACAGTGCAGTTGTGTTTATGTTAACACAACTTCAGTTCAATTCCTTTTCTGGCAGCAATTATAATACACAAAATACCTTGGTTTTCCAGTTTTCTCAAAAACAACTTCCATTTTCAGTATTAGTTAAAGTAATAAAAAATATGACTAATAATTTTAAAGGATAGTGAATTTTTTTGTTCCCTAAAATAAAAAATGTAAGTAAATTGCAGTGTCCTCTTTCTAAATATTCCTGGCCATTAGAAAGAAAGAAAAAAGGAAAGAGAAAGAGAAAGAAAGAAAGAGAGGAAGGAAGGAAGGAAGGAAGGAAGAAAAAGAAAAAGAAAAAGGGAAGAAAGAAAGAGAGAATCTAATTAATTTAAATCCTAGAACTATCAATAGACATCCATAACTAAAGGTGACATGAGAAATATAAAGAATTTATTTTATTTTGCCAAACCATTTTGACATTTTCTTAATGTGAGATTAGAAGCATAAGAAAACATGTAAATAAAACATTCAAATAAGCAAGTGTTAAGCAGTGAATGGTTGGCTTGAACCATTTTTTGTACCTGCATTTTTAAGAGCTGGTACATTAGGATGTAACAAGAAGTACCTGAAATCTCCTTTAACCTGTCTAGTAAACAGAAACAAGCAAAATGAAGGAGGAAATGAGGGCCAAATAATGATTAGATAATTAAACAGAAGTTGAACTTAATGAATTTTCAGTTCCAACAATAGTCTTATTTTTACCTCTTGGAGTCAGCTTGGGGCTGCCTCCCTGGTTGAAGTGTTTGTTCTGCAGCATGAGAACCTGAGGTTAGATTCCCAGCACTCACATAGAAGCTGGGCTCCATGAAGGGCAGCTCTAACTCAGGTGCTGGCGTGGGAGCAGATACTTGTACCTTACCAGAATGACAGTCTAGCAAACTGGCACACTCCAGGTCACTGAGAGACTCCAGCCCCCAAAATAAGCTAGAGAAGGAAAAGCAAGAGGTCCTGAGGGTTGAGAAGATAGTAAAAACAATGTGATATGAAAGTGGCTGGAGCTTGTTCAGTTAAAGCAGGGAGTAAGAAAGAAGGGCAGAGAAAGGACAATTTAAACTATTTAATAGTTTAAATAAAATTATTGATGTATTAAGAAACTTTAGAGATTATGGGAGAAAACATTCACTCTTTTTTAGAAGTTAAGGTCATACTTTATTCTTAACTTTTATTGAAAAGAATTTTTCATACAATGTGTTCAAAGCATGCTGGTCCCCTTCCCCTACTCTTCCCAGACACTCCCCACCTCTCCAACTCCTTGCTTTTTCTCTCTCTTGAAAAAACAAAAAGGTAAACAAACAAACATACACAAAAAAAAACACAAGAAACTCACACACTCACATACACACACACACATACCAGAACACACAAAATCAAAAGCCATAATATACAAGGTAAAGGCCAATGAGAATAAATAAAAATTAAAATTCCACTGAGTTTGTTTTGTGTTGGCTGTCTACTGCTGGGCATGGAGCCTGACTTCCATGTGGCTTAGCTAATAGATCCAATGAGACTTCAGTGGAGAAAACTAATGTTTCCTATGCAAGTGGGTATCAGCTACAGATCACATTTTGGTTACAGGTGGGTGGGAGCCAATGTCTACTTCCTAATTTCAACTGTGGAACCCAATCTGGCTTAAACTCAGTAGGCCCCATGCATGCTGCCACAGCCTCTATGGGTTCATACAGCAGCCCTGTCCAAAGGACACTATTTCTTTGGAGTTAGACATTCCCACTTGCTCCTATAATCTTTCTGCTTCCTCTTCTGCATAGCTCCCTGGACCCTGGAAAAGGGAGCAGTAGTTTGACGAAGACATCCCATTTAGGACTGACTGTTTCAAAATCTCTCCTATTTCTGTACATTGTCTGGTTGTGGGTCTCTGTGTTAGTTCCCACTTCTGAAAGAAGGCTCTCAGGTGAAGGCTGAGTGAGACACTGATCTACAGGCAAAGTATCTGGTTTTCCCCTGCCTTATCCAGTTTCAGATTCTTAGCCACCTAAGCAGTGTCAGGCATGGATTCTGTCTCATGGAATGGGTCTAAATGCAATAAGGTAGGGGTTGATGGCTCTCACAACCTTTGTTCCCTTACTGCACCAGAGTATCTTGCAGGCAGGTCACCACAATAGAATAAGAATAGCTGGGTTGGTGTTTACCATTCTCCTCTGACAGTGTGCTGAGTACCTGCCAATACATGAACACTAATCAGTAGTGAGTGTAGGCTCTAGTTAAGTACTAGTTTGACTTCTCTACATTCAATAACAATTTGTATTAGAGCAATGGGGCTTAACCATCAGTTTATGAAGAACAGCCAAAAGCCTTGGCAATAGTTGTTTGGGATTTCCATAGGATCCCTTTGGCCAACAACTCAACTAGATGTAGCCTATTCTTGTCACTGGAGGTTTCAACTGGGTGGTGAATGATATCTAGATGGGGCACTGTCTCCCCATTATTTTGTGACTCAATTCAGATTTCTTCCATATAAGATAATGTAACATATTTTAATTTATATAGTTATTTATATGCATAATTATATATTCTTTTATATTATAAAATATATCATGATTAAACATTAATATATAAACACTTGTATATAATATATAAATATATTTATACATTATTTTATATAATTTATATGTACTTCGACAGTAGCAGGCTTCCATGGCCCCTTAAATGGCCCCTAGTGTTAGTTGTCCCTCCCCATATTACCTCCCTTATCCCTGTCTTCCATCCCTATCCCCATTTAGTCCTTTCAATCCTCCTCACCCTCTGTTCCTCCATAATTATATATTCTATTTCCCCTTCCTTGGAAAACCTTCACCTCCATCCTAGTTCCTAACTTATTATCTAAGAGAAAATATTTAGTGTTTACCTTTTTGAGTCTGAGTTATCTCACTCAGGATGCCTTTGTTCATTTTATATTTCAACCCATTTACCAGCAAATTTCATCACCTATTAAACACTGAATACTATTTCACCATATAACCACATTTTCATTATCTATTCATTAGTTGATGGATATCTAGGCTATTTCTAATTTCTGACTACTATGAACAGAGTATCCAAGAACATAGATGAGTAAGTATCTGTGGTTGTTTGAATGAGAAGGGTCCCTATAGCTTCATATGTTTAAATGTTTCATCTCCAGTTAGTGGAACTGTTTAGGAAAAATTAGGAGGTGTGGCCTTGTTGGAGGAGACGTATCACTGGAAGTGAGCCTTGAGGTTTCCACACACATGCCAGCCTCAGACTCTTTCTCTGCCTCCTCCCTACAGATATCACCATGGTGATAACAGACTAACCCTCTAATACTGTAAGCAGCCACCAATTAAATGCTTTCTTTTGTAAGGGTTGTATACCAATACCCTTGTAGCAATAGAACAGTAACTAAGACAGAAGTTGGTACCAGGAGTTGGGTATTGCTTTGATAAGCCTGCCCAGGCTGTTGTTTGGAGGAATATGGAAGACTTTGGACTAAAAAAGTGGTTGAATGCTTTCAGCTTGCACTGGCAACCTAACTAATTGGTAGTGGAAAAGTCACCCAGCTGCTATCTGTTTTGAAGGCATGAAGGGTTCATGAAAAGCAGCTGAAACTTGGCACTGTTAGAAGCCATGATAGACCACTTGTGAAGGTACATCCTCAGTAGCTGCTTAGCACTATGAAAAGAGCCCAAGAGAAGATCCCTGTGAGAGGGCAGTGCAGTTTCAGCAAGAGGTCCCAGGATTTGAGATATTTTAGTACCATGGGAATAACCAGCAAGAATGGCAGCAGCAGTGGAGAGGAGCCAGCCAGAGACAAAGCATGTGTGCTGCAGGAGGAGGAGCTGGAAAAGTGACTGGAAGCCTTTGGACTTGCCCAGAGGACTGTGAGTGCATCCCAGATATTGGATTCTGAGTTATTTACAATTGGAGTTTGGATTTTCTTTGTTCAGATTGTGTCTGTTTGCTGTACCAAAAGCGGGGCCTGGTGTTCAGGCCTGCAGCTCTCTCTCTCCCTGGTGTTGTCCTGTGGGCGGGATGTGCATTAGTTAAGAAGGAGGCAATGTATAAATGAGATATCTTACTGTAGGAAGGAGAAAATAGGCCACTCAAGTAGCGAGAAGGAAAGGAGAGGAAGGAGAGGAGAAGAGAAGGAGAGAGAGAGAGAGGAAGGAAAGGAAGAAAGCAAGAAGAGCAAGAAAGAGCAATAGAAGAGAACAAAGAGCAGGAAAGAGAGGGGAGAGAGAGCAAGACGAGGGAGGAAGAGCAAGAGAGCAAGAGAGCTAGGAGGAAGAGGAAGAGAGCAAGAGGAGAGAGAGCAGAGACAAAGAACAAGAGAGCAAGAGATTGAGAGAGAGAGAGGAGAAAGAAAGAGGAGGGGGCAAACCGCTCCTTTTATTGTGTGGGGTGTGGCATGTCCGGCTTGTGGTCAGATGACTTGGGATAGGGTCCAGCTAGAATGCTGGGAGCTTGGGGCATTGCCTGCCTGATAGAGCACACATCTCCTGCAGGGGCAGATGTGAGGGGTTGTAACTAAAACAGGAACCAAAGACTCAGGAGTTATGGCCAAACTTCTTCCGCCCCCTGCAAGCAGAAATTGCCCGCCGGGGTCCAGGGCTCAAAGCCAAATACTCTACTGAGCCTAAGTAACCAGAGCAGACCACTGCCCCACACTGCCTCACATCTGTTCCCTGGTTATTCATTCTTGAAGTAAGAAAGTATTTATCTTAATTTTGATTTTATAGGAACCCACAATTGAGAGATGTTGGATTTTAAAACACTTTGAATTTAAAGAGACTGTATATTTTAAGGAGACTGGATTTTTAAGTGTTTGAATTTTTAAAGAGAGCAGGCTAAATAAGGCAGGGGGAGCAAGCCAGGAAGCAGCTCTCTACTGTGGCCTCTGCATCAGCCCCACACTCCGGCTTCCTGCCCTGTTTGAGTTCTTGCCCTAGATGCTTTTGACAAAGAACTGAGTGAAATAAACCCTTTCCTCCCCAAGTTACTTTTGATCATGGTGTTTCATCACAGCAATAGCAACCCTAAGAAAAACACTTTTGGGGGGGGGGGGCATCATACCGTGCAAGATCTTGGTGAGAGGCAGAATACATGTAAAAGATAAATGTATGTGGACATCTACACTCATCCGCAGAGGTTCTGTTACTGGCATTTTAATATTTTGGGGAGGGAGGGCATTGAGACAGGGTTTCTCTGTGTAGCCTTGGCTGTACTGGAATTTGCTCTGTAGACCAGGCTGGACTCAAACTCAGAGATCCACCTATCTCTGTCTCCAAAGTGCTGAGATTAAAGCTATGTGCCAGCACTGCCCAGCTAACTAATCTTAAAAGAAGGTATTGTTGTATTTCTGATCACAGATTTAGGAAAATTTCTATAGAGCTCCCTACCCCTCATTTCTTCCTTCAAATGCATCTTCTTCATGAGCACTAATTTCTGTTACTGAAATTGAAAAATATTTCTAAGACTTCAATTTGTTTCTTTCCAAAGTTTTCCAAATTGATTTTAGGGAGCAGACATAGACATGAGTTAATTTTAGTGCCCATATTTTGTTTTTCACAAACAGTGAAGCCAAGCATGATGAAAACCTATAGCCCCAGCACAGAGAAAACTGAGGTATTACAGTGAGTACCAGGGCAGCTTATAAATGGAGGGAGGGAGGGGAGCAGGGAGGGGAAAGAGAGTAAGAAAGAAGAGAGAATACTGACTGCTTCCTCATTTATAATACTCATCAGTCATGCAAGTTTTCCATATTAATATTAATTATTTTAAAAACAATTACAAAAAATAACTACAAATGAATCATAATACAGGACAACTCTGTCATGAAAAATTCTAAATATGCCTCCTGGAACTCTTCTGGAAGACATGCAGTACTGATTGAGCTAAATAAAGGCTAACACTAACACTAACCACTATCTCTCCTGGATCAGAGCCCTCATGGTACAGATGATGCCAAGACAAAAGCCCATTCCACTTTTATCCCCTAGGCTTGCATTTTGAAAACTGATGTCCATCTTTTTCAGAACCAGGACTTCTAACCCTGCTTGATTCATGTGGCTATGCACGTGGGGGAAGTATCTCTCTATCACTCTCTTCATCCTGTGAGCAGTGTGGATTAAAACAATTGATTCAGTGCCAGTGAAGGCAGCAAGTGTTGACAGAGGGTGGGATTTGAAGAGTGTCTCCTTTTTGTGGAAGAAAATCCCAGTAATGTGTTCTGGTATCAACATAATAGAGACAGTGACTCTTCCTAGATGAAGGGATCAGCGCACACATGCCTCATGTCATCATGTCACATACTCACACAAGAAACTGTACCCGCAGCAGCCTTTCCTATACCACCACTGCCCTTCTCAGTATGCACTGTCTCCTCTAATCAATAAATAGTGCTAATGAAAGACTATGCACCAAGGGCCTGGATTTAATATACTAGGTCTCTCCTGCCAATGTTCCCTTGTAACATTAACACAAAGTCTTAACAGTGAAGAGCTGCTCCAACAACAGTGCATTTTTCTTTATATATTTCAAAAGTAAAAACCCAGATCAACAATCACTTGTGTGAAAACCCTGGAGCAACATATATACGGAGATTCAGAATCACTTAATTTTACACAGGAAATGCTATTTCTGTCCAATGTGTAGTATAACATCCCCTGTGAGAAGAACCATTTCATAAGTTCTCATGTAAAACATATAAATATTGATAGCAAGTAGTTTTCTTTTTATTTTTTAAGACTAACAAAACCTCAAATCAACCCAGTTCAGTCTCTCATTCCAAAAGGGATCTGATCAGGGCAAATTTAGTTTGGGTTTGGAATCAAGGATAAGCAGGAATAGATTTGAAAGAGTAAAGTTGTACATCAGGGGACAATCTAAGTATCTTATAAAAAATCGTTAAAAAAAATATGAATGTATATGAATATACTCTAAAGGGAAAATAGCCCTGCTCAAGCAGGGTGTGTGTGTGGCGGAGGGTGGGGGTGAGGTATGGGAGTGGGGGAATGCCACATGAAGCTCCTTGGGAAAAGGAAATAGAGTAGATATTGCAGGTGGACTAGGGGCAGGTGGGCATGGGAATAGGAAGTGAGAAGAGTGGAGAATGATAGTACTGGGAGAGATAACTGGAATTAGGAGACATTATCCAGTGAGACAGAAGCCTACTGCAACGAAAACTCCCAGGAATCTACAAGGATAACCCCACCTAGGACTCGTAGCAATGGAGGATATAGAGCCTGGACAGGCCATCTCTTGTGACCAAGACTGACTTCCAGTTGAGGAAGCAGGACACCAACCCCACCATAGCACAAAACCTTCGACCTACAATTTGTCCTGCCTGCAAGAAGTGCTGGGGTAAGGGTGGCTCAGAAATTGTGGTAGTGGTCAGCCAGTGACTGGTCCAGCTTAAGATTCATGCCACAAGAGGGATCCCAGCCCTGACACTGCCTGGATGGCTAAGAACCACAGGCTGGTTAGCCCCAAGATCTGAGATAGAAGTATATACAAACCCCCTTCCCACCAAAAACAAGTCAAAGAAATGATTCCTAATGATACTCTGCTATACTATTAAAACAGGAGCCCAGCATAATCATCATCAAAGAAGCTTCATCTAGCCGCAGATGGAAACAGATGCAGAGACCCACAGCCAAACATTAGGCAGAACTCAGGGAATCTTGTGGAAGAGGGGAGGAAGGATTGCAGGAGCCAGAGGGGTCAAGGACACCACAAGAAAACCATAGAATCAGCCAACCTGGGTTCACAGGGCCTCACAAAGACTGATCTGACAATCACGGAGTCTACATGGGTCAGACCTAGGCCCTCTGCATAGATGTTTTGTTTCTATAGCTTGGTCTTCTTATAAAAGTCATGATAGTGGGGCAGGGGCTATTTCTGACTCTTTTGCCTGCTTTTGGGACCCTTTTCCTCCTACTTGGTTGCCTTGTTCAGCCTTGATATGAGGGGAGGTACCTAGTCTTATAGCAACCTGACATGCCATGTTTGGTTGATAAATGTGGGAAGTTTGCCCTTTTCTGAAGGGAAATGGAGAAGTGGATTAGGGGAAGAGGGGAAGTAGGAGGAGGGACTGGAAGGAGAGGTGGGAGGAAAAACTGTGGTCAGGTAGTCATATATGAGAGAACAAATTTTCAAAAAAATAAATTAAATTTAAAACAAGAAATCCCTGGACAAACACTAGGTACCAACAGTGCAAAAGCATAATACAAAAGGTTTTCATTCCAGGGCTGGTGAGATGCTCCAGTGGGTACGGTGTTAGCTACGCCAGCCTATCCACTTCTGAAACTCATGTAAATTTGAAAAGAGAGAATCAATACTCTAAAGTTGTCCTCTGATTTCCACATGAGTACTTCAGCCCACATTCTCATACATAGGCGTCACGCACACACAAATACACACAGAGACACACACACATTAGTTAAATTAATTAAGATCTGCAATGAACCTCCAAATAACTAAAGCAATTTTTATTAAAAAAAAAAATTGGAAAATCCACAATTTTGATTCTGAAATTTAAGCAGAAGAGACACTATTTCCAATTGTTGTAATGATAGCAAAGATAGACTGGAAGTCTCAACTGAAACCCACATGGTTTATTGTTTTCTGGCAAGGCCATAATAACCAGTCTTCAGGAAAGGGATGGTTTCTTCTCTAAATAAGACTAGGACAACAGGATTTGCACACGCAAAAGAATGAGCTAAGTTCCTCCTTCACTTACACAATAGAATTACCTCGAACAGGATCAACAGCCTTCGAACAAAGGCTCAAACTATTAAACTGAAAAGAAAAGAGACAGTAAACATTTCCAACCTTGGATATGACAGTGGAGTCTTAAATATAGCACAAATGCACAAGGGGCAAAGAGCAAAACGAAAACCATGTAAGTGATGCATCACGTGCATTAAAATCCTTTCTGTTTCAAAGGTTACCATCAAAGGAGTGGAGAGAGACTGAAGATGGGGGAATGTTAACACATTTTTGCATCCCTTTAAAAATTCAGCCAAGCACTGGAAACAAACTTTTCTTCATGAAGATACACAAAACGTCAATAAATACATGAAAAGGTGATCAATATACTTAATCAGGAGGGAAATGTAAATCAGAACAAGATACCACTGCATACATACTGAGATGTAAACAGCAGACAGCAAACAAAACAAAGCAAAGCCAGAAAGTAACATCTTGGTAGAGATGTGAGAGAACTTTAGTCCTTCTATGCTGCTGTTTAGAAGGTGAATGAAGCTTAGTGGGTTCTGAAAAGGCTAAAGATGACCCAGCTGTTCCACTGCTAGGTAGAAAGCCACAGGAATTGACAGCGGGGACTGACAGAGACTCGGGATAACACAAAAGCCAACAGAAACAACCCGAGAGTCTACCAATGGATGAGTTAATAAATAATAGCTGATATCTATATTCAATATGCTATCCAGACTTCAAAATGATTGAAATTCTGGTACTTGTCACAACATGAATAAGACCTTGAAAGCACGATGCTAAGCAAAATGAACAGAAGACCAAAGGGAAAGCGCTGTTGGGATTCCATTCTCAGGGGGTGCCTAGGATAGGCAATTTCGTGAACACAGAAAATAGGTCAGGAGTTTCAAGAACGTGGGTGAGACACAGAATTGTTGTTTAATGGTTACAGAACTTCCATAATGAAGAAAAAGTTCAAAGGGCACACAACATTGTAGATGTTCTAAATTGTATACTTAAAATGGGTCTTGTTCATTTCTTATAATTTAATATATGCTAATATTGAATAATATAAATTAAATTGGTAAATCATATAATATAGACTTGTACTTCAACAAACTATTTAAATTGTATCAACAAAAAAATGAGCAAAACTGACAACCAGGAGTTCATAAAACGTGATAAGCTGCAGCATGGCCGCTGTGTGAGGAGTGCAGACTCCAGACGCTGATATTCCTGGGCTTGAATCGTGGCTTTCCCTTCTTCCCAACATATGACTCTAATAAGTTATTAAGCCGCCTTATGCAGTCATGTCTTTTGTGAAATAAGGATCACAGTGCCCTTTTCTTAAGGCTGAGACAAGGATTAAAATAATAAATGTTTCAAAGGGTTCAGGGGAATGCCTGGCATGTCTGAAGCACCAGTAGCAGCGATTGTTATTATCCTGAGAGAAGCATCCAGTTCCTGGGCCATCAAGCAACAGCAACCAGCCACATAGAGGACATGCGATTTGCCTCTGGTATTGTTTGTTGTAGATGAAATAGAGCAAATGTGGAGTCTAACAGTGGATGGTGTGGGAATGCTTTCCTAACTAGAACACCAATAAACAGAAAGGTAGACACTGATCCCATCTGACTACAGAGAAGGGCTGCCGAGGCCTAAGAAATTCTGCAGCTCAGGAAACACAAGCAAGAAAGAACCAAGAACTTTGACGTGACCCTACTACATGTCTGAGAATGAAGGAAAAAGCAAGGTTCCTGAGTTCCTATCTACAAATTGTGATGTCTAACTAGTGTCAAATCCATACTAGCAATACATTATGTTATTTTCTATGACTGTGAGTCAGATTCTCTGGTAACTAACACTGAGATAAGAGTTTAATCAGAGCATGCTCTTAGGAGCCACAGAAGCAAGATTAAGGAGAGAGACTGGAAAAGGACAGGCCCAGGGAATTATCATGACCAAGACAAGAAGGATCGGCCTTGGCACTCCCTGCATTGTCTGGTCATTTGATCTGAGCTGCAGCTAGGGAGGGGAATACAATTCTGAAGCAGCTCTTATCAACAGAGGTCAAAGCTCAGAACACCTGGAAAGCACATGCCAGACTCTTTGTACTTTAGGAAGAAACACCATGTTCCTAGAGGAGACTCCTTGCAGATCTCAGTGCCATGTCCAGTGTTTCACAAAGCAGAGGCAGCAGCAACAGCATGGCTTGGAAACATCTTAGAAGCATGTGTTCTTATTCGATTCAGAGCTGAGGAATCAAAAAACTCTAGAGCTGGGTCCTAGGCACCTCAGTTTCAATAAGACCTTCAGGTGGTATTAATACAGACCAAAGTGGAAAACCACACTACTTATGATAAAGATGCAAAATGCACACATGATGACTCACTCTACTGTGAGATCGGTGCTGAGTCTACTAGACTCTTATGAAAGCTTATCTTAGGCCAGGAAAAAAAATCACCCAGTGCTCTGACTTTCAGTGGTCATAGAACTGTTTCTAGAGTTGAAGGTAATTACTAAGCTGCACAAAGTTGGAGTACTAAACATATGATACAGATCAATGGAAATGTGAATTGGGAAAAACAGGCTATGCTCACTGCAAAGCAAACAAAGTCCATAGACATGAAGGAAGGTGCCAAGAAGAAAAATGTGAACTGAGAAGAGCAAAATGATAGGATTTGGGCAACTCTATCGTACTTGCTGTGTGACTCTTCCCTTAAGCTTCTAAAAGAATCTGCAGGTAAAGAAATACCAAGATGGAGTCAGAGATGAGGCAGGAAATGGCCTGAAGGCAATTTATCCCTTCTAAAGAAGCAGTACTTCAAGCTAAAAGGATGTACAGAGTTGGAAAAGAAAAGGGGAAATGTTCAAGACTGCCAAGGGTCTATATAATGTATTGCGCTGGGACAAGTTCTGGAAACAATGTACTGAATGAAACCTTGGTAATGAAAAGCCTTTATGGATATTGTCACTCTGATTATTCAATAGCCCAGGAGTGATGATGTGGTCCTGCAACTCATTTGAGCATTCCAGGAGACATGCTGGGAAAAGACAAGTGACATAAAGAAGGCCCACATCAATTGCTTCAGGTTTTGGTGGTGTATTATCTGTGCCTGGTGCATATTACATTTCCCCATCGTCACAATCCATATACACGCCTACACAACTGTCGTGCAAAGTACTCTTTGGGATTGGCAAGTGCACTAACTGGGTGATGGACATGTGTTGTCCATTATGGAAAGTCTCCTTGTATCAGGGGTTAGTTTAGAGAGTACACAGGTTTAAAAAAGAAGGAGGAGGAGAAGGAGGAGGAGGAGAAGGAGGAGGAGGAGGAGGAGGAGAA
>NW_022196897.1:126001292-126008911 GCF_008632895.1 Mastomys coucha | reverse complement strand
AGAAGAAGAAGAAGAAGAAGAAGAAGAAGAAGAAGAAGAAGAAGAAGAAGAAGAAGAAGAAACTAAAGCAACCTTACAAAATACTTCAAGTGAAATAATGGAATTGTTTTATTTTAGAAATAAGGAAGCTGACTACAGAGGGTTCCGTATTTTGCCCACCATCATGCAGACCTGACTGGAAGAGCCTGGCTCCAGAACACGGCTTTAAAGAGTGCTATCCTCGTCTCCAGCAGCTCAGCTAGTCTGGAGTCTAGAAATTGTGCTCAGCTGACTTCTTCCATGCACCCCGGAGAGGAGAGGGCTGATCCAGTAGCAGAACTGGAACACTTTGGGGTCAGAACACTAGGAGGAGCAGAAATATCTAAATTAACAAATCAAAAGGCATTGGAGGTGAACAAGAAAAGATTGAGCTTTAAAATAAAAGCAAATAAAATATGATGCTGAAAATCCCATTGATTTTGACACATAGGTGCAAAGACATTAGGAACTGGTTGGTTTAGCAGCAGACATAATGCATTAGAAACAAGATCCTAAAAGCAACCTAAATGTTCATCAAAACAGAAAAAGCCATTCAGATCCTGAAAGCTAAGTGCAACCTCCTATTTTATTTGACTTTGGATATTTTATTGTTTAAAACAAAAATTTTTTTCAGGACCTCCTGTGTGTGAATAGTTTTTATAGAAACCAGTATTCCAATGTGGTAACTTCCTCACCAGTTAAATATTGATTTGCTATTGTCCTGACATAATGACCAAACAGAATAACCCGTCGGTGTGTTGAAGCAGTGTTCCTAAGTGCTGCTAAACAGGTCAGCACTACCTTCTTTGCTGAGTAGTTGTTTTCTTCCACATCAACAAGGCAAAGGTTCACACTGAATTGAAAGGGAAACCCAGAGACGACCCATTCATTCACATGAAAGCTAGCTGTCATTTGAAACTCACAGGCAACCAGCTCTTCTCAGACTGCTGGACGTGTTTCCTCCACCCAGCTGCCAATCTCTTGTTTCACCTAGAAAAGTCCCAACCCCCATCTCCTTTGCTATTAAATTCCATATTAACACCTCCCAGCTGCCAAACCTCCTAGCTCTCTCCTTTGTCTACCTTTATAGTATGTGATCAAGACCAAATGCTCCAGCAAGCTTAAGTCTTTACAGCTGCAGAGAATACACATGGGCAACAAGACCTTCAGAAGCAGGGCATCCTTTAATGTTTAATTAGCCTAAGCCTGCTGCTTACACACACTGTTGTCTGTGAGGCTCCACACTGGTGGCAGAGCTTTAAAAACAACAAAAAAAAAGCATTCTCCAGTATATTCATGTCTGAGAGTCACAACCCAGTGATTTTTTTTTAATTCTTATAAATATATTTTAATAATAATTTAAAACTCAGTTCACCTAGTATCTTGATTCATCATTTCTAAGTATATTTATTTCTGTAGTTTTTAATTAAAAGTATTTATAGGCTATTAATTATAAAAACTTCAGGTGAATTTTTCAAGTAGTTTGCTTTAATATTCACGTTGCTTGTTTGGTTTTTCTTTTCCTCTGATTCAGAGTATAGCAGACCATATTCTTCCAAGAAAACAATCCCCCCAAAAAAACCTTGAATACAGAATCCAACCTCTGGAAATAGATCAAAGACCATATTTTAAACAGTGTCAAGTTATAAAGCACAGAGAGAGAACCAAGCTGATCTCAACTATGAACACGCTTCCTGAAGAAAGTGTAATTGCTTTCAACTACAATTCCCCAATTAGCAGAAAGGAGACCACAAACAAACAAACAAACAAACAAAAAAGCATATGCTCCCAATGAGAACACGTGTGCTGTGCCTTCTCAGAAATGAACAGGCCAGTGTTTTTATAAACAGGTGGATGATCGATTAGCTTGACCACTCACAGATGAAAAAGGCACTGATGTGGGCAGAGAAGTGCAATCTGAACTGTTGAGCATACTTTTCATATTTTTCAGTCTGCATCAGAGATTATACATTTCATACTTACACTGTGGCTGACTCCACAGCGCGTCACCGCAAAGTATTCTAGAAACTCCCTTGTTGGCTGATGCCCCTGCAGGTCTCATTAGTGAAACAGAAGAATACCTTTATCATGTCAAATATGTTCAGCTGTTTACTGCATGCAAGTAAGATGTGTCTGACATCATTCATCTCTTTGACCTTTGACCTGCAGATCTAAACTGTAACTAGGGTGACCAAAGCTTGACCTTACAATGCTGAGAAACTTTAAAGGTCTGCAGTATTTTGGGTCACATTGTTAAGTTAGACAAAGGGGTAAAGAAGTAATGTGACAGTTTCCTGGGAATTAAGGTCAAGGGGTCAATTCTACTGAGGTAGGTTTTTTTCTTTCTTTCTCTCTTTTCTCTTCTCTTCTCTCTGTCTCTGTCTCTGTCTCTGTCTCTGTCTCTGTCTCTGTCTCTCTCTCTCTCTCTCTCTCTCTCTCTCTCTCTCTCTTTCTCTTTCTGTGTGCGTGTGTTAAGGAAACTAATCAAATTGTTTGATCTGAATGTATTTTTAGAATAGTATATTTTTAGAATAGTATATTGTTCAAAGTTTTAAAAGTTCAAAGAAATCAAATTATGAATCTCTAAACAACAACAAAAAAAGCTGGAGATGAATTAGTGTCCAACAGTTCATGGTGCCTCCTACATCTCACACATGCAGTACAGTGCACAGGTTTAGGGTTTACACAACCACTACTAATTCATTTCATTTGTAGATTCTGTTTCAATAAAGGGATACGAAACTAAAAAGATATATCATAAGGATAGAATACCAAGAAGATAACATGATCACACTTAAAAAAAAAACACTCTAAAAGACAATTATAGGTGATTTACACTGTCATTACTTTGAAATAAATGCACAGCCATCTCCTACATATCTACCCAATAAAGTGCTCATATGCATATGCAGTATTCATTTGTAACCCATTGTTCTCTGAGGACAGCCTGTAATAAACAAAATAATAAGAATGTATGCACAATCAGGGCCAGCTCTGTACTACACAAGCATAATGGCTACTCCCTGGGATTAGGGCCGCTGCAGTGGATAGGTGTGCTCTCACTATGTAATTAAAGCAACACTTCACACGAAAACTGTGAGTCTCTGTTCTCAAGATTTCCTAATTATGCCGATAATAGGCCAGATTAACCTTTTCCACGAAAAGGCACTCTCCAAGGCATTGCTTTCAGGGTATTTGTCATGAGCCCTGATCATTTCTATGCTGAGTCAATGGAAGGAAAATATTTAGTGTTTTCTGGCGCTCTAGGAGTGGGGTAGCATTTTCCTCATTAGGGAAGCCAAATCAAATAATATTCCTGCCAACCAACTCAATATTAAAACACCCTCTAAAAGACAATTATAGGTGATTTACACTGTTTGTCATTACTTTGGTAAATAATGTGCTTCATTTTTTTTTCTCTAAACAGCTGGTAAAGAAAGCATCATTACCTAAATGAATTTCATCTCATTCTTAAAATTAGGAGAGATTTTATATAAAATCTTATACCAAATTTTACCAGACATCTATAATTACCCAGAAAGGGGAGGGCACAGGTATTCCTCTGTGTTTTCCCCCTTGGAAATCTGAAGCCTCAGACCACAGGCTGCAGGAAGAGCAGTCACTCCTTGCTGCCTTCCTATGTGCTGTCTCTTTTACCACCATGTCTATGGAGAAGGGCATGTCAGTAGAAATTGTCCATATGGCTCTTAAAAACCTTACAAGTCTTTAGTGGGTTTGAGCTCCCTTGGAATGGCAAAGAGTTGAAAACTTAAAGAAAAATCCAAGAATGGACCACTATAAATGAGTTGACAGTATGTTCCAGGGAGCATCATGGTCCTACCACGCCACATAGGAACATAGTTATGAATAACAGGCCACACAGAACATAGTTATGAATAACAGGCCACACAGAACATAGTTATGAATAACATGCCACACAGGAACATAGTTCTGAAGTCATGGGATGATCTAGAAGGGGGAGCAATAACACACAGCACACAGAACCAATGAAAGCTGCTGATCATACTCTTTCCTATCTGGATATTGACTGGGTAAAACTAACTGCTAAGCAAAAAGTCTTTGAAGCACAAGTAGATAGTCATTTTTAGACACACCTCATAGGACCCTCCAAAAATACAAAAACGTTATCAGAAGGTAGACAGTCTACCATAAATAAGGAAAAATAGGCAGAAGAGAGGGCTGCCAACCCACCAAAGAGGACCAACATCAAAAAAGCAAAGAGGCAGTTTACCTTACTTCTCTGCTGGGATTCATTTAAATTTTAAGCAGTTTATCCAGGAAACCAAAATAAACCACTGGAAAAAGACAAAAGACTCAATTTATTGTATACAGACATTGTCTATCTGTTTCTACATTTCATTCTATTGTAGTCACTGTTTTCTGTTCATTTCCTTGAAACTAAGTTATCCTGTTGTGATACCTTAATAGTGTCAGCACTGGACACAGACTGCAATATTGGCTTTAATGTACCTAGATTAATGTCCTAATTAAGACTGGTCAACACTTCTTACCTTTATGTGTGCTATTTTTGGCCAATTTTGAAAGGCTGTTACATCCTGAATTTAGTGGCAATTGTAAGAGAGATAAGCACCAAACCAGCAAATTAAGGGGAGCCTTTAGGGGAAAGAATTGATTAATTGAGTAGGAAAAGATATGGAGATTTTGCAATATTAATATCTTAAGTGTGAGGAATGTGAGGTGAGCCAAGAGTCAGGTGAGCTCATGTCCACTCTCTGGATCTGTGGATTCTACTCAGATTCAGTTACAGGGACGACAAACCACTCTTGGCTCCATTCCTAAGATAAGGAGACAAGACATGGAAACTCGTGAAAATTAAATACGTACTTTTAAGAGGTCACAACAGGAAGTTCTGTGGAAGAGGCTGGGAAAGATTGCCACAATAGGGAGATACCATACAGATGATGTAGGCTTGGAAATCGTGGGAATCTACTGAGCTTTCTCATTCTAGAATGTGGAAATTGGAAATCTATTTTCTTTTATAATGTCTTGAAGAATTGCTATAAATCCACCCAAGGGAATGGAGAAAAGATAGAAAATAGAGGTAAGTACTGCTTCAATTGCTCCTATGGTTCCTGATTGGGGGTTAGGATTCTAAGTATCGTCTGTCAAGTTATCTTCCTTAGAAACTTAAACATTTTCTCCTAAATCTGAAAAGCATGGGTGTTTCAGAGTTCTCTTCACACTTCCCTGCTCTCTGAGCCGCGCTTCATGTTGACTCTCAGCTTGGCCCTTGAGCAGCTGTGTCCTGAAGAATTCTGCTTTACACTTCCTGCGGTTCATTTCCCTTTAGCCCGTGCTGTTCTTTGTTTCCATTTTTGCTTTCTAGTAAATACATCTGAGATTATCTGTTCTCCTGTGTTTACTTCTTAGGGTCTCCTACATAGGTTCAGGTATAAAAGATTTCTCTTTCTAAATAGCTAGTTATTTATATTTCAAAGTCCTCATTACAAAAGATTTTCAAAAGTTCATTTTATATGTTTTAATTTTTTCAAGTGGGATGAATGATTTGCCCAACCTACCACATTTTTTAAATAACGTGCCACCCTTAGAAACTGAAGTAAGAGCTGTATGTGCCATTAGCTTTGCAGCTCTGGGTTGGCATGGACGTGGCCCTGGATAGACTTCTCCATGTTTACTCCAAATGTGGAGAAAAAGAAATAAACAGTATGGTTTGTGAGATTTCTTTTATGTACTTTTTTAAAGAAAGCCCTATGCTATAATTCATCCTATTAGTTTCCATTAGTTATAGCATATTCTTTTCCAGGCAATCCCTTCAAAATATGTAAGTAATACAATAAATAAGAAATTGAAGTCTGGAATAGTAATGTATACTTGTATTTCCCACACTCGAAGGCTGAGGCCTTAAGTGAAGGAAGGAAGGAAGGAAGGAAGGGAGGGAGGAAGGAAGAAAGGGAGGGAGGAAGGGACAGATGGAGGGAGGGAGGGGATAAGGATAGGATTGGAACCCAGAGAGATAACAGACTAATCTTAAGGAAGTGGTGAGACAGACACAGGCCTGCTCTGAGCCCACTCTCATCATACCTGAGACGGTTGTGTTCATGGTTATTAGTCTGTCTCTCCAGATACTATGAGTTCACTGACAGTAAACAAAATTCCATCATGTCAGCACGAAATCTCAGGTAAAGAATTTGCAGCAGCTGCAATGAGCCTCTCCCTGCATTTACCTCCCTTTTGAGTACCTTCCCCTTCGGATGGGCTAGCTGAGGACTCAATAGAATACAGTGTAGTGATTCTACTTTTGTGCTCTTAGGATCCCTTAGCGTACACGGGAAAAATAACCTACAGCTTTGAAAAGTCAATGTGAATAGGTCATGAGAAGAGGCCAGTAGCTACATTGAGACAGAGAACCCCAGGTGGCCAGGAGAAGCAAAGCCTGTGTTACACCGCCACATTGAGCTCTTCAAGTCATTTTAGCTGGGGAGGCAGAAAGGCACATGAGACCCCAGGAGAGATGCTTCTGCACCGGTCAGATACATAAAGGAAAAAGAGTAGTTCATGTCTACTTGATAGTGTAAAGTCCTAATTCACAGACTACCAGAAGTAAGATATATGCTGTTGTTTTGCAGCACTGTTTTAAGTAATGTATCATTCAGCTAAGAAAACTATCCTATCAACCAAGGAGAGCAAGCTTTCAGTAAACATCACTAGTGAATGGACACCCAAACTAACCGTGAGCAGATGACCAATTTAGAGTCACATGTAGAGGACTTATTTTTCATCTATATAGTAAGGATTTTATTTTCTAATGATGTCATTTTGAGTTCTTATGACAGTATGAAGTAGGCTAGCACGTGTGTTAGAGAACCCTGTTTTACCTCGTTTAACTCTCAGAAGCTGCTTTTGTAGCAGGCGTGAAGCAGAGCTCCAAAATACAAGGGGGAGTAAATTCAAGCAAGATGGATCTCTGCTCACATGAAGGCTCTAGTGCAGCCACACAGATGGACATTAGTCAGATGACCACGATGACAATAAGCCGGAAATTATCATAAAGAGGATCACCTACAAGAGAGGGACGTGTTATGAGAAGGGAACGGATATGCTCAGGAGGGTATCAGAAGGCAACCAAGAGCAACCAATGTCTGAGAAAAGGCTTGAGGACTAGCGAGGCAATAACCAGACGACACAAAACAAGTCCAATCCAAGGAGAGAGGACCCAGGTTTATCCTTGAGAGCAATCCATCGGTGGCCTCCTGGAAGCAGAATAACGCACAAACACCTCTCAGATTTTAAAAGCTGCTTTACCTTTTTACTCCCTCCATCACTTCTAACAGCCTCAATGTAGCTAGCTATTGCTCAATAGTCAACTATGTAAACGGAGGGCAGCTCAGTCTAAGTGGTATTAGAAAAGACTGAATATTTTAGAAATTCTCTTAGTAAGAACAAACACAAAAACAAGAAACAAAAGAAACAAGTCTTCAGATGCAGACAAAACACCTTCAAAGTCATTGTTTTTAAAGCATACAAAGTATTTTAATGTTTGATAGAGTGGATTTTGGCACAAACTGCTCAGAATCACAAAATACAAGAACAAAAATTGT
>NW_022196897.1:125986998-126001282 GCF_008632895.1 Mastomys coucha | reverse complement strand
AAAAAAAAGAAAAGAAAAAAACATAAAAGAGAAAAACGGACAATTAGGTATGCTTATACAAAAAAGATTTAATTTTTGTATTTGCAGTTTCTTATGTAATCAGCAATTTGCCCCTGAGCTGGGCATGTATGTAAATACTCTTAATTCCCTGACAATTACCTGAGTTTTAGGATCTTCAGCTGCACACGTACTCTATCATAATGTGCTGCCAGTTACCCTATGTCTGCTCTGACAACGCAGTGGTTCACTTAACAAAGCACAGGGAGATTCTTTGGCGGTCCCTTGGAAAAGAAACTGGTTTATATGCCTCCCTGAAAGGAAATTAAAGAGAAAATCCTGCTTTTAAGTAACAGTGAAGTGGTGACGACAGTGGATTGGGGCCAGGAAATTCAAAGTTAAATGGAAGCTGGCACTCTGTCCTCAGACTAGCTATTGGCCCCACCCATTGCAGACCCTGCAAAGTTAATTAAACCTAAGTTCTGGCCAGTGGCTGTAAGTAGTTTAGAAAACTTTATAGGTATTTCACCCTTTAAATGGCCTTTTGTGCTCCACTTCCTCTTACTGGGACACAAAGAACCTATGGAAGTTCTCCCTTCTTGTAAAAAAGAAAAGGGGAAAATTTTGAGCTAAAGGAGCTTATTTTATCTTATACGTGCACTGTCCTCCCAAGTGCAAACAAAAACCACTCCCTGAGCGACTTCATGTTTCCCCAGAGCAGCAATCAGAGACTTTCATCCGAAGCCATGCTTCACCTTTGACACAAAGGCCTTTCGCATTCCCTAGTGTGGTCATGCTCTTTTCTAGTCTCTTGTGTCCTAATTCCTAAGACTATAGAACCTGAGAATTACAACTTATATAATAATGTTTTCCCCCTACATTATTCTAAAATTGTAGTTTGTAAAGCAATGTGTTGCATCCTAGTATTAAACTTAAAATGACATTTTGAAAATCCCTGACAAAAAATTAATTTACATTTCTCTCTAGTAATTGTGTCTTGGCAACACTATCAAACTTACTTCTCATCAAAACGTTAAGCTAAGAAAATAACTGGTTTCAATCTCAGAAGAATTTATATTTCACTCTGTTCTAAAATCTTCTTTCCAGGAATTAAAATTGATTTTCAGCTGCCAAGATATTTTTTTTACACTAGTACAGGATTATTTTTTAAAACCATCCTTTTGCTTTATTTAATTTGAAACTGTGTTAAAAGAAAAAAATGGGATTATATTTCAAAAATATGTACTTATCAAGTTTACTTTAGGTTTACCTTTTTAATGGTGGATGCTTTTCAAATAACAAGTTTCAGTTCACATGTTCTAAAGCACATTTACATAAATAATTAAATAACAAGAAATGAGATGACAGATAGTGCCTAATATGGTAATGCCCACATTGTATTCAAAGAACAGCTTCAATTAAACCCTGAGCTACATGAAAGCCCCCAAAATAAACTGCAAGTGACATCAGTGAACATGACAGGCAGACAGTTCCTAGAGCATGGGCCCCCACAGAAGCATTCAGAAACCAAGCCAAACTGTCAGAGTCAACCTTGTCAGAACTCTGGAGAACACTCAGATACTTACATCAACTAAGCAAACACACAAGACCCACCACAAGGAAGATGGAGCATGCTAGAAGAAGCCTACAGTGCTTGGTTGGATGGGCCCTTAATGTCTTTTCCTTTACTGGAATCTCCCAGTGTGGGACTACCATCCTACAAAGTAGAACAGTGCTTGGTTGGATCGGCCCTTCCTTAATGTCTTTTCCTTTACTGGAATCTCCCGGGGTGGGACTACCATCCTACAAAGTAGAAGAAGCAAAGACCTTCTTCATAAAGAATTAGTGTGCTCTTGTCTACCTGGAGGATTCTTTGGAAAACAATGCTAAAAACTTTATTTTGTTTCTCTCCCTGGAAACTCATGCAGGAGAGAAAAGGCTGTCAGAATCCCCAGAAAACCTTATAAGGGGGCTGGAGAGATGGCTCAGTGCTTAAGAGCCCTGATTGCCCTTCCAGAATCCCTGAGTTCAATTCCCTGCAACCACATGATAGCTCATAACCATGTATAATAGAATCTGATTCCCTCTTCTGGGGTGCATGAAAACAGAGCTCTCATATACATTAAATAAATACAAAAAAAAATCTTTAAAAGAAGAAAATGTTTTAAGGTATAATAGGCTTTTGTCATTGTTTGTTACTACAACAAAATATTTGAGATAGGTTGGCAGAAGCCGCAGCAGAAGAGGAGGAGGAGGAAGCAGCAGCAGTGATACGGTAATAGTAGCGGCAGTAATACAGTAATAGTAGCGGCAGTAGTAGCAGTGTTGGAGACACTCAAGGGCACAGCACTATCACAGGCTTAAATCTGGGAAGGGCCCTGTGGAAGCAATGCAGTGTGTATTTGGGCTTTCTGAGACAGAAAACCAAAGACACCGGGACCCATCTGAAACACCTTTGTCCCAACTCCCATAACTGACCCAAGCTACAGTAAAAGCAGCTACACTAACATTGAAAGAGAGAGACTTTGAATCCAAAAATCTTAAGAGTGACAAAGAAAGGCATCATGTAAAGATAAAGGTATAATACAATCAGAAGAGATGACCATTATACATACTTACCTCAAGGCCATCTTCAGGGCAGACCACATATTAAGTCACTAACAAGTCTCAAATACATTTTAGGATGACAAGTTAAGCTAGAAAAGATCTTGAGACAAAGGCAAATGGAAATAAATGCCACATGCTAAAATTACAGCCTGCAACAAAATCATTGTTCAGAAGAAAGCATGGACTTCACTTATAGAAGGAAGGAACCCTTTAAAGAAAAGGTTAGAGTTAACTGTAGTCCTTCAGAGACAGTAAACTAAGCCCAAAGCTAGTAGGATAGGAAAAGAAAAGGTCACCAGAGATAAATGAAACACAGAGTAGGAAGCAACAGAGTCCATGGGAACATTTCAAAATATCAACAGAATTAATAAGCTTTTAGTTAGACTAAAATAAACATATTACTAAAGTAAAGAAAGTCAGAAATAAAACTGACACTATTATTACCAATATTAGAAAAGCAAAACACTATTATAAGGGAATACTGTGAATAATTATACAAAAACAAATTAGGTAAAAATCAACACTTCCTAGAAAGACACAAACTACCAAACTAACTCAAGATAAAAAAAATCTCAACAGACATACTACAAGCAAAGAGATGAATCAGTAATCAAAAATATCCCAAAAATATCCCAATAAAGAAGAGTAACCAGTTATACCAAACATGTCAAGAATTAACATCAATCCTTCTCGGCCTCTTTTGGATGATATAGAAGGAAGAAACACTTGCTATGTTGTTTAGGGATCCGAACCAAAGCCAGAAAGGACACAATACATAACAAGAACTACAGAGCAATACAGCTTATGAATTTGATTCAAAAAGATGTGGTTGATACTGGTATTGGGTCCTAAATACTTAAGAAAACATAGAAAAGAAAGCAGGAGGACCCACACTTCTAATTTCAAAGCTTACTACTAAGCATCAGTAATGAAAACAGATAGTACTTCTGGAGAGTAGGACAATGAGGGATAGAATGGACAGTGCACAATTAAATGCAAACTTCTCTGACCAGCTGAATTTTAATGAGAGCACCAAAACTACTCATTGGTGAAACACAAGTCTCTTTAATAGAGAATACTATGATAACTGGATATCCACACACCTAATTCCATATGTAAATTTTAAACTTCAAATAGATAATAAACTGAAGTAGAGGAGATAAAATCATAAGGCTGTTAGAAGAAAAATAAATAGATCTTCATGATCTTGGATTTGGTAACAAACTCTGAGATATAATACCAAAAGCATAAGCAAGAAAAACTGAATATATAAATATAATTTCTTTAAAACTAAGAGCTCTGCATAAAATAACTACAGAGACAGTGAAAATATAACCCAGAGTAAAATAAAATATCTATAATCATATATCTCATAAGTGTTGAATATCAAAACATATAAACAAATGTCACATCATCAAAAATATAAATATTGAAAAACATCAGAGGCCTTGAATAGTCATTTCTTCAGAGAGATATATGAATAGTGAACTCAATAAGTATGTAAAAAGACATAGTGACCAGGGAGATGCAAAGCAAAAACATCATAAAGTTTTTATACTCAGTACTATATGTATAGTAAAACGGGGCATTATAAATGTTCACATTGATATAATAAAATCAGAATACTTGTACATCTCCGGTGGTAGTGTAAAATGTTGGCACTTCTGTGGTTTACTTAACCCAAAAATTTAAGTAGCCAAGTATGACAGTGCTTGCCTTTATTCCCAGCCCTTGAGAGGCAGAGGCAGGTGGATCTCTTAAAGTTTGAAATTAGTTTGGTCTACATAGTGTTTTCCAGGAAAGCATGAGTTTCATAATAGAGAGACCCTGTGAGGTGGCTTGACTGAGAATGACTCTCATAGCTCATATGTTTGAATACTTGATCCCCAGTTAGTAGAATCATTTGGGAAGAGTTAGGAAATGTCCCTTGTTAGAGGAGGTGTGTCACTGGGATTGTTGGCTTGGAGACTTCAAAAACCCAAGGCAGGTCCAGTGTTATTAACCATGCTTGCTGCTTGGAGATCAGGACATGGAGCTCAGCTGCTTCTACAGTGTCTGCCTGCTCCCTGCCTCAATGAACATGGACTCTCCATCTGAAACTGGAAGCAAGCCTCCAGTTAAATGCTTGCTTTTGTAAGAAGGCACCTTGGACATGGTGTCTTTTCAGACCACTAGAACAGTAATTGAAACATCCTGTCTCAAAAATACAAAAAGAAAAGAAAGGAAAGGGAGAAAAAAAGAAGACTTAAGCAGATTATAGCCAAGAAAAACTAAGACGAAAGTATTAACACAAAACCAATGCTTATATACAGAAATTTAAATTTATAGCAATACTTGTCATACTACCCAAAATGTAAAGATACCCAAATACCTATGAAAAATGAAATTCATATATAGGTATATGTGTGTGTATACATATACACATATGAAAGAATATTACTCAGTTGCAAAAAAGAATGGAGTATTGTCATGTTAAAATGTGAAGGTACTTTGAACCAGGAAATGGTTACATACTATATGATTATATTCTTGTGAAATATCTAGGCTGGCAGATCCTGAGAATCTGAAAGTGCATTGCTGGCTGCCAAGAGCTAGGGGGAAACGGAGGACAAGAAGGCAAAGTAGGAAGGATACAGGATTTCTTTGGGAGTAATGAAAATATCTTGAGATTCAAAGTGGTGGGTACACATTGTAGATGTACTAATTGCAACTAAATCATTTATTTTAAAAGGATTGACTTTAAGGTATACAAGTTTCAGGACAATAATTTTCTCAGCTATATCATACAACTAATCATGGAGACAAAGTATACAAATCATAGTACAGTAAACAGAATTAACCATCCATAGAACTTCCCCTGTAACAGTGTCTCTCGGGTGGTGACTGCATCCCAGAAAAAGGAGGACCTTGGGTCACATCAGCAACAGGAAGTTGCCTGCATAAACTGGAGTTCCCTACTAATGACATTACAACCTTGGCAGGAACCTGTGAAAGCCATTCAAACCACTGCTTCTGTTTGAATTACCACCCCCACCCCACCTCCATCCCCACCACACCCCATTCCTTTGTAGACACACAGGAGGGTGGTGATCTTGTGTAAGTGAAAGAAAGCAAAGAGGTCTATAAAAAGGAGAGTTCTAGTAATGATGGGTAAGTTTCCAGTTTTTCCACAAAGGTAAGAAACTACATTTTAATTACTTGAGGAATTTAATAAAACAAAACTAAACACAATAATCCATACTTACTCACGTCCAGTTCTGGTTATTAATATGGGATGTGATGGTGATATCTAAGTTTTTGTTTGATGTTTGATGACTATAATATGTATCTCATGCTACTGTATAACATTTAAATTTGGTTTTGTTTTTAAAAGTTCCCCAGGAGTTTTTTGGTTTTTTTGTTTTTTTTTTTTCCTATTGTGCAGCCACTGCTCTGAACAAGCTAGATCACAGAGTTCTCCTTTGGACTCATTTCCATCAATTCCTGGTATTCTTACGATTGATTATCCTGAGCCAGTACATAACATATGCCCTGTTGTTCCCTGGTCGTAAGGACTTGTGTAGGCAGTGTATTGAGGTAATGTGGCAGGTTTGAGGACCAAACTGCCCTTCTTTATCCATCACTTCTGCCATTTACTAGTAAGGCAAGTGATAGACTCTGGATTTTTTCTTTCCACACCTGTAAAATGAGTAATTGCTGCCGTTCTCTGTTGTGAAGATGGATTGACATGGCATGAAGTACAGAATTACCATTATTATTTATAGGTAATAAAAAACAACATTCAGATGGAGTGACTTACCTAATATCACGATTTTATTACAATGCAGGCTGAGAGTCAGACCCAAGAATGAGATTTACAAACATTACATGCAGAGGTGGAGCTCAGGCAAGGGAGTAGTCCTTAGGAAAGCGCTAGGCTAAAGGAATTTCTGTGTCTATATAAACAAGCTGGTGTCAGGTGGTTCCTACTGTTTCTCAAAAGCCAATCGTTAAATTTCAGGAATGTCCTGAGTTGGTTATTGAGCACAGTGGTTACTAATAATCAAACTACTAATAATCAAGTTACTAATAATCAAAAAACAAATACTAAAAATCAATTACCTTATACACTTAAATTTTAAGTTACAAGATAAATAAAATTAGTATTCAAAATGTATCACTTCCTAATTGTTTTTGCATATTTTTATGTCTGTGCTCTTCAGATTAATTAAATAGCTTTCATGTGTTCATATCTTTGGCAAGTGAAAGAGACAATGAAAGAGACAATTCACTACAATATCTGTTTTTTGCTCATAATTGCTAAATCTCTGTTTTAAGAAGACCAAGTTTATTGTAAATTCTCTTCCTGTTGCATTTTTTTTTCCTCCAGTCCAGGATATAACAGATTACTGAATATGCAAATTTCATTTCTCTAGGTGTCTAAAATGTAACTACTTACAGGAATTAATTTAGATTATACAAAGTTCATTTGGAGCTGTGAAACTCTTTTCACTTAAAAGCTATCTCACCTTTAATCCCAGAACTTGGGAGGCAGAGGCTGATGGATCTCTGTGAGTTTAAGGCCAGCCTGGTCTACCTAGTAAGTACCAGGCCAGGGAAGGTTATATAATGAGATGTTATCTCAAAGAAATAAAATAATCAAAAATTATCTCAGGAACCAGGTATGGTGGTACATGCCTGTAATCCTAGTATTAGAGAAGCAGAGGCCAGAGTATGATTACAAGTTCAAAGCCAGCCTGGTCAATATAGCGAGTTAAAGGCCAGCCAGGATTACACAGGGGGACTGTGTCTCAACAAAGAAACAGACAAGCAAACAAATGCTATCTCCATTAAGACATCAATGACAGGGTTGGGGTTTGAGTGAATCCTTAAATAAAATTCAAGAGGATAGACATTTAACTGTTATACTTAGCTCAAAAGTCTACTACCTACCAAGAACCTATGCCTTATGTGGTTTATATATCACACCTGGAGAAATAGCAGGGCATATGACTCCAGGAAACCACTAAGTGGTTTATGGACCCACTGGACTTTTACTCTTAAATCACCTATCTCTAACAGCTGTTATGTAGAGTACAGAAGTCAAAGCCACAGAGATCAGAATTAGCTAGTTACTATTATTATCAGACTGGAATTTTTGCAGACTTCTCTGTAGGTCAAGCTGTACCAGCATGGAATCACAAGATTTTGTTCTCTGCCCTGGGATGCTATTGGATGTTACAGAAGCTGACACCTGGCCCACTGGGGCAAACCATCGGTACTGAAACTATAAACATGACCTTTAATAAACAGCTACAGAAGGATATGAAATGTTCAGATAACTAGAGATGTCAATAAGTGGGAACTAGAAAATAAACATGTACAGGACATGCACAAAGGAAATAAAAGGTTAAAGTGGCCTCTGGATAAAAGAGGAGAAGCCTAAATGCCAGTAGGAACCAGCGGGAGAAGTAGTGGTCCTTTGTCACTTCCTAGTAGTTTATCTGTCACATCCTCCTCACTAACCATCATTGCTTCTGAAGAGCTGTCTGGCCCACTAACCATTCTAACAACAACGCAAGACTCAAGACCCATCCCAAGTGGTTAAATTAACCCAAGCAAATTTTCAGACTACTGAAGTACAATGCTTATGAAATATTAACATGTATCTGGCATTTGGGGAGAATGTGGGAAGAATCAGTAGTTTCATGTTTAAGGTGTGATGCTTTATCTTTAGGCTTCAGACATTCATTTAAGAGTGAAATTTTAAGTTAATACACTTTACATCTGCAAGAGTATATAGCTCACCTTTCACAGGGCCCATTTAAAGGTTAGACTTTAGCTGGGAGCTGAGGTTGCAGAAGGGCCATGAAAGACCATGAAATCAAGCTCTTGTGAGAAAAGCCACAGGAGAAGGGTGCTTCCTTGTGTCTCAGAAGACCACTCTATGCTCTGACAGATGACTGCAGTAAGGTAAGATTTGGAAATAAAACAAGAGGATCTCAAAATCATTATAGAATGATTTAGAAATGGCCAATACAGCTCTCTCCTAGAGATAGTGACCATAACACTCATCTCATCAAACATAAATGGGCATTGTAAGATAGCCCCCAAGAACTGATCAAACTTGGCACATAAGCACATAGATTGAACTCACACACAAAAAGTTGTCTTATTAGCACTAAAAACTAAATCTTAAGGTAGACAGTTTACTGCCCAGCTCTGTTCAGCATCTGTGGCCACTGACAAACAGGAATAACTATAACATTCTATTTTCCATTTAGCTTGACGGCTTCTGTCTTCTCCAAGAGATAGTTCCTTTTATTGCTTCTCCAACCCAGTGCATTTGCTAGGAATGAAATCATAGTGATCAGAGTCCACTGGGCATTACCATATGGTAAACACCTGGTATCTGTTGTTTCCCCTAATTACATGGTGAGAAATGGAGGGCGAGGGCGGAATGAACCAAAGACAAGGAGTGCCTAAAGGTAAGCAAGCATTCTTGAAATACCTTTCTAAGAGAAAAGATGCATGGCCACAGTAGCAGAAAACAGTAAAGGGAGACTTTGGATCTCACGGTAGGATTGGCAGCAGGATAATTCATTCGATCCTTCCAACAGCTGCCTTAAGGTAGCAAGGCAATCACCCAGGCTCTTACAAACAACACTGCTCATTGTGTCCCAAACCCAAACCCAAACCCACAAAGCTCAGCTTCCGGAAGTAAAGAGCAAGGAACAAAGTGTCGGAAACAATAATTTATTACTTGTGTTCTCTCTTCAATCTTCTTTTGCTTGTAGTTTTCATTTATTTTCTTAATTGACAAGCATAAATTGTACACACTTATTCTTATTGTGTATGACATAATTCTTTAAGACACATATAAATTGAGCTAATTAACATCTGAATTACCTCACATATGTTTCACTGAGAACATTTAAAATTTATTCTAAGGATTACTATGTACACAATATGCTGATATTAATTACAGTCACCACAATACGTAAGATACCTAGGAACTTACTCCTCATCTCTAACTACTCTAGTTCTGTTGCTATAGTAAAATTCCAACCAAGAGAAAACTGGGAAGGAAAGGGTTAAGTTAGCTTCTACATCCGGGTCTGATGCATCCTTGAGGGAAATCAGGGCAGGAACTGAAGGCAGGACTCCTGAAGACTGCTACATGCTGGCTAGCTCAGGCTCATACTCAGCTAGCTTCCTTATGCAGTACAGGACTAACTGCCCAGAGACTAGTAGTACCTCCCGCGGTAGACTGGGCTCTGCCAAGTCAGCTAACAATCAGACAGCCCCTCCCACTCATGCCCACAGATCAACCTGGCAAAGACAATTAACTACTCACAGATGAGAGTCTTTTTCCTGGGTGATTCTTGGCTCTGTCACGTTGATGCTCATTAACGGCAACTAAGGCACTAACTGCAATATTGTATCCTTTGATGACTGTCGCTGTAAACCTCCTCCAACCCCCAAAGCCAGTGAAACCCCCATTCCAACCTCTGCTCCTTGTAATTATTTTTTTTTTAAGATTTCACCTATTCATGAGGCCATGTAGATTTCTGTTAGTGACCACCTTGTTTCATTTAACATAATGTCCTTAAAGTTTCTTCTTGGTGTCCAAATGGTAAGATTTCTCTCTCTTTATAAGAGTAGATTTCCAGCATATGGAGATCCATTTTCCACTGATGGAGAGTTAAGCTGACTCCTTATCTCAGTCCTGTTGAATAATGCTGCAGAGAACACAGGAGTACAGGCATCTCTTGGATATTCTGATTTTATTTCCTTTGCACACAGACCTTGTAGAAGAGTTTATGGTGCTGTTTTGTATTGTTTCTCTAGAGAAACTCTTGCTTTGTTGCCCCTGCTCATTTCCAACTTGCTATGTAGCCCAGGCTGACCTCATTCTCTACTTCCTGCTTCCAGCACACTCGGGACTAACTCTTGGTTTTTACGTGAGAAATTTGACAGAATTTCAACCAGATGTCTACTTATAGAGACTGGATCTAGGTATTTGAAGTTATATAGTGCGAAATATCTAACTACTGTCACTTAAAAAAAAAACCTATAAGTGAAAGGGGAGCTTTGGGGCAATGCTCTGCCCAGGTGTGAACCCCTGCTGAGATGCTGTGTGACCCTTGGCAAGTCTCTGAAACACTTTGTTCTTGTCTGTCAAAGGGGAAAGAGAATGGCAGTAACTTCCTGATTGGGGAGTCAGAGCATCAAATGGCTAAATACAACTATCGCACTTAGAACTTAGACTATTAAAATGTAGTATGTACTCAATAGTGAAAGTTACATTAAGGAAAAAAGGAAAAAAGCTATTATCCTATAAACTGCTCCCAGCAGTAAATTAGTATACTTGAGAGGCTGCATTAATTCCTTCAGGTCATCAGATGACACTCCATCCTGCATCACTACCAGGTACTTCACGCAGGGCATCCTCAATCTACAAAGCAACATGTGCACTTGAAGGTGAACTGAGCTGCTGAAAAGCCCTCCTCCTCTTTGAAATTAATCCTTCGCTTCCATATTTCATTCTATTCTCACTTCAAACCTGAAACGCTCTTTCCTTTTGAAAATGAAGTGTTTCCATTTGAAGGGAAGAAATGAATTACAGCTGCAAAGATAAGTTAATGTTCCAAAGGGCCAGGCCTGGCATCTTTCAGAATAAGACATGTTTAATTCAAAAGAGATGGCTTTGCACAAGATCAGGGTAACGCCAAAGCTTTTTTTTTTTTTTTTGGTGGTAGAGCTTCTTTGGCCATTTCTCCAAATCTGGAAAGTTCTGCCTCATTTACAAGGATATTTGCATGGGTCTTATCAGTATTAAATGCACAGGCATATTTCCCTGCATCTGCCTTTCTTGACAGATGAGCTGAGCTTGCTCTCTGTCCAGACTCACTCCCAACAGACTCACCAGCACTGGCTTGTAAGGTGGCTTGCAGCCACAGTATTAAAGACCAGACCCTGATGGTGGCATGTCACCATTTCATTTGCTACTTTTGGCATCTGAGGCTGGCACTAAGGAACCCCTAAATTTAACCTAGAAGTATTGTAAATACAATGTATTTACTTTCTTTTGTCTCTTTCTTGGATTGTAAAGATCCCAACACTAGACACAACCAAAGAGAGAAAGGGGTAGAACAGGTTCTTGGGCTCAGGGAAAAATACTTAGAGCTTCTGGGCTCAGAGACTACATATAACTCTACATATAAGACTTAGTTTTCTTTCCTTTCACATAAGACTTTTTTCATAGTAATAAATGATCATTTAGTAAAGACAGCAAAGATATAGATACTATAAAAAGAAGTCTTTTCCATGTTTTCCAAATGTGACAAGATCAATGCCCGCGCATGCACACAGCAGCAGTGTGACTACATGCACAAGACCTACACAAAAGCAAGCTGCCAAAAACCCAGCATGGATAGATATGGGGTTCAAGAAGCTCTCTCACCGTATCTAGCAGCTATTGGCAATAGATAGCTTCTGGGTGAGGGAGATCATTGGGCATGCAGTCCCTGATTGGTTACCCATGCTCCCGTAGATGGTCCTCCAACCATGCACACACTGGCAGCACAGAATGGACTCAAAAGGTTTAAAGGGGGCACATGAAACTGGGGACAGAAAGAGGTAGTGGGGATAGATCAGGAGTTGGAAGGAAGGAAATAGCAAAAGAAAAATCTTTATTTCTTTACAAAATTTGGACAGTTTTAACATAAAGCTTGGAACTGCTGCAATTGATGGATGAGGATGTCAAGATTATTGTGTCATCTATAGATCAATTAACTGCTATCATGGCAACTGCACCTCTCAATCATGCCTACAATAATCCTTTATGCTAGTCTTGGCACATGACTTCTATATTAGACACAGGCTTATATCTATGAGTTCTCCTTAGAGTTAGATGAACTGTTGATTATGATAGAGGTAATGCTAAGTCACTATTGAGGACAAGCTGTAAAAATGCAAGGCATCCTGCTGGGTCTCCTTAAGATGCTTGCACTTGAAGCCCAGCCACTGTGCCAAAATGAAAGCCTAAGTGGTCTAGAACAGACTCCCCATAGTACAGCCCAGCTCAGCTCCCAGGAGAAACCAGAAAACAAATTAGCATTCGTAGAGTAAAGCATTTCAGTAGCACATCCTCCCACTGCCAGGTGTGCTAAAGCCAAAGCTTATGGAGCAGAGAGGAACTGTAGCTGTTGAGACTCACAAAACAGAAAGTGATATTGCTGTTACTTGGGAACACTGACTTTAGGATGCTTGTCATGGAGCAATGGACAGTTAGTTAGACACTTCTGCTGTTGACTCTATGTTATTTTCTGAGACAGTCTCTACAAGCCAGACTGACTTAGAATTCATGATCCTTCTAAATGATTAAATTCTTAATAGGTCCACTACAACTGAAGTTTCAGTAAGATATTATTATGAGCCAACACTGTGATAAGAATTTTGAATCTATTAATTCCATTTGTTGAGAGTAGAACTTCACAATAATGTACAGTACAGAGAACATTATTATTCCTAGCTTATATATGGACATAGCCAAGGACACTCACTGACCAAGTAATCTTCCACATATGAATTTAGCATGCTGAAAATCTGTAGTGAGCGAGGTGTCTGCCCTTAACATATGCCCCTTAGCATACATTGAACACCCAGACACACAGCCTACTACATATGAATCCAGACAGTATTTTGTGAAGTCCTGCATCCCTAAGAAATTCTCAGCCACATCCCACTTTTCCTGGTAAGAAAGACATACGATCAGATGTGTCCCCTCCTCAACTTTGATTAGTCTCTACTTTCATTTAGAGGCTCTTTCTGTCCTTGGTGACCTGAAGGCAATAACAAAAAATAACCAATCTTTTCCAAAGATTTGTGTAAGTGAGAATTTTAAGACTGAAAACAGTACAGAGTTGTTAATGAAAAATTGCAAAGTATAAAAGAAAGCCATGACAGTACTCAGGCTTAAAGCCCTGATAACACTTTGATGTATCTCCTGCCCTTTCCATATTAAGGTTTTGTTTTTAATATCATTGAAATCATAAAGCTCATAGTTTTACATTCTGGTTTCTCCCAATTATATAACCAACATGTTTCAATGTTGTTTGGTAAAACCTCTAAACACACAAACAGCAGCAAAAGTATTATCTCTGTAGGTATAGTGTAACTCTACAGCTGGATATTTCATGGCTTCCATTTTCTTTTACTGTATAATGAACTCTTCAATGAACATCTTTCTCACAGGTTTTCTCTGGAGAAGACATTACTAAGTTGAGGGGAATGCACTGTTGAAGCCATGGGTACACACATACAGAAGGTACCATTACACATTCTGGCCAGCTTGTATAGCACTCTGTCCTACCTTAACTGGCATTTAAAATATCTCATTGTAATTTAGTAGGTTGTAAGTCTGGTCTATTCACTTTCATTTTTCTGAGTGTATGGCCTCAGAGGATTTTATATAAAACAACAGTGAAAATATAAAACAATATGCCAATGTTACTAGCATCTATGTAGCCCCCCCATTTACATTTAATTTGCACAAAAATACTAAACATTAGATTTGTAAAAATTCTAAAACAGGGCTGGAGTGATGGCTCAGTGGGTAAGAGCACTGGCTGCTCTTCCGAAGGTCCTGAGTTCAAATTCCAGCAACCACATGGTGGCTCACAACCATCTGTAATGA
>NW_022196897.1:125964589-125986910 GCF_008632895.1 Mastomys coucha | reverse complement strand
CTTCTGGAGTGTCTGAAGACAGCTACAGTGTACTTACATATAATAAATAAATAAATCTTTAAAAAAATTTATAAAAAAAAAAAAATTCTAAAACAAAACTCAGTGAAGATGAGGTATATAGAAATTGAATCATTATCCTAAATGAGTGCCCCTGCTGAGATCTAAATATAGCTCTACTTAGAACTCTGGTTATATCTGTGCTGTTGCAATGCTCACTGTGTCAATGGCTGACTGAAGTAGATAGGCAATGCAATGAGGAGAGAAGTCAGACTCCATGTTTTGGTTCCACCTTATTAACACATAAATGTATATGGAAGTATAATTGTCTTCCAATCGTAATTTCCCAAGGACAACTAAATAACATTTAATTTTTGAACATTCAAGTCTAAATAAAAGAATTTATGAATCACACATTGGTATTCATACACAGCAGTGGTTCTCAACTATTGAAGTTGAAAGGTTTCCTTATAATCTTACAGACTATGGAGACCACTCCCAGAGCTATTATTAATGTTTTACTTCTGTTTATTAAGTAATACATTGAAATAGTTAAAAATTTAAATATATATTCACACAAAAAACAATAAGCATAATATATGGTTATATAAATTTGTTTGCTTTCCCAAACCAACATTTACTCATAAAAATATCATCGTGTTACGAGTGCACAAATCACATTGACCCCAGACTGCACTGGACAGCTAAGTGCTTGCTTCTGCTCCGACATCTAATGCTGTGTAACAGCTGGCACAGGCCTCTGGGAAACTGTATGAGCAAGGATGAAAACGCAGTAACGTTACCATTGTTATAAGTCACACCTTCAATAGAAAGAGAATTCTTTACTATCTGGATGGATAATCTGGGTGTCACAAATGACCCCTGTGAAGGAGGTGAAACAAACATAAACATCTAAGTTAGAGGGTTGTTGTTATAGTTGTTTCAGTGTTAGGGATTGAACATATGACTTTACAAATGCTAGTCAAGCATTCTTAATGACATCTCAGCCCTAGAAACATTTTTTTTATTAATAACAAAGCATGTACAAAGATCATACACTGGCAGACAAAGCCACCAGTGAAATACACAGGGAGATAATTATTATTCAGAATATATAATTACCTGCTATATTTTATCAAGAAAAAGTCAAATAACACAGGAAGCAAAAAAACATACATATTGCATTTCAGCAGAAAGACATCAAGGATACAACAACGTGCTCATTAGATTAGCAAATCCAGCAAGAGAACCAGCAAGTAAGAACTCAGTCCTATTGCTAGGTACCTGGGAACCACTTTGAAGAATTATCAAGAATGGCTGACTAACCCACACATTCTTCACCTTCTACTTCCAGTATCCTGTTCCTCCTAGACTGGTGCTGACATTCTTCCAGGGAAACTGTCCCTCTCTGCCAGCCACTCATAAAGTATGGTCACTGGTGTCTAATCAAGGTTAGCCAGAAGATATGAAGGAGAGTCAGGTCAGCAAAGGTAGCAGACAATGTTGCCCTGCCTTTCAAAAACCACAGAGACACAATGTCCTTGGCTATTGTTTTGCATGTGATTTCTTCAGGGGAAACTGCTTTTCCTCAAGCAAAGCAAGCCGTTAAGTCAGGGAATTAGCCAAACCTAGAGCAGCCCTAAAATAAAATCTTGCCGTTAAAAGCAATCTAGTGAAAGGAAAATACTTTTGCAATATACTGTTTTTAATTGCCATGCCTTGAGTGTGGAGGTATGGCTGTGATTGGAAGCATGAGATACCTTTGGAGAGGACTTGAGTTAGGTTTCTGACACCCATGCCAGCCTCTTATAACCTCCTGTAACTCCATCTCGGGGGGGGGGGGGGGGGGGGGGGGTGACAACCACTTCTGACATTCATGGGCACTTGCATTCATATGCAAAAAGCCACACTTGCCTGACAGACAGACAAGTAGTAAATTTTTTTAAATAAATTTTAAAAAGTTACCTGATAAAGCCCCAATTGAATTTTCAGACATACAAGTCATTCTCACTATTGCAGCAGGAGATTTATGAAGGAGTGTTGCTAAGAACAGATTCTTGCAGTTCATTAAAGAATAATTTAGTTATCAAGAAATGGTAATTTGAATTAACTTTAACTATGGGTAATTACCAACACTAAAATACTTGTAATACTTGTTATACAGGGATAAGTTGTAAAAAGACCCTAGATGGTAGAAATTCAGATTACATCTCTTGTTTGTCTCTTATCACAGTCATTATTTTCCAGTTTCCCACCACAGCACTATCACTTACTAGTAAAGTTCAGAGGGAATATAAAGTTGACTGAAATAAGTATAATGTGAACAGTAGGGGCCAATTCATTTTTTGTTTAAAAATAAAGTCTTTATTGCTCTTGAAAACATCTAAGGCATTATGCCTTCTCTCTTAAAACATGTGATTCAATTTTATTACAGATAGTGAAAGGAAAACTAGAATTAGGAAATATCCCACAAAACAAGAGAATCAACCCTTGAAATTAATAGGATAATTGGCTTTGTTTAGATGTGAGTTAGGAACATGACATCTTTGTCTATGAAAGGATGGTCTTCACTGAAAAGAAAAAGAAAGAATGAAATTCAGAAGAGTCAAGTGCAAATGAAATGAATGTTTGGGTTCTAGTATATTCAAAGGATAGTATACCCCCAATGAATACAGCTTTCTGTTAATATTTACTCTCATGTACTTTGTGACAGAGATGGAGATGAACCTTTGTGTTGTAGGGTTTTTATTCTTTGTTCTAAGAGACATTTGTCTGACTTTGTATTTTGCCAGTTCTGTTGACTCTGCGGACCCTGGAATGGTAGACTAGATGTTAATGTGGACACAAACCAGAAGTCTCAGAAAGCCTCCCTGTATTCCAGGAGCAGCAGCTGATTTCGCTGGGACTTATCCTCAAGCGCATATTCCTGTTAGTAGCCAAGACTTAATGATGGTTTTCTTGACAAGTGTCAGCTTTCACCCTCCTAAAACAAAGAGCATCCTTTGCAGATAGAGCAGGCCCTTTCTCAGTGGAGGCATACATTTCTAGGCACAGAACTGATTAACGACTTGGGGATCCCAGGTCTCCTGTAAATTTTAAACTAGCAACTTTGGAATAGACTCAAAAAGAGTTTTTCCCTGAGTAGAACATGAGCTACAAAAACACAGCTCCATGTCTATGTTGCCTAAGCCCTCCTCTTCTCCAACATTGCTAAGTGAGTTTACTCTCAGCTGCCTATCACTGCAATCACACCATTATCACTAATGGAAAGCCTGTCTTGTTACACTGGCATTATCATTTTCTTTAAATCTATAAATCATCTTCCACATTAGCTATTGTGGTTCATCAATCTCAGAACAGATGTTGTCAACATTCTTGAGAAATTCCCCTTGTCTTCCTTCTTGTACATACCATTAGAGTAACTGATAAGGACTCTGCCCTCTATAAACTGCAGCTTTTCTTGCCACACAGTAGTACACTGCTGGCTATTTTGGCATCTCTGACTTTCTCTTTTTGATCTCTTCAGGGATTTTCCTTCTTAAGCTGTTTCCAGTCTCACTTCAGATGTTTGAGCAGCCCATCTCAGCCCCAGACTAGCGATTCTTTCCAAGTCCCTTTATGCAACTGTTATGGGATGGTTTGGTGGCTGCCTACAATCTATGTTTAGTGGATGGAACAATGTTAGAAAGTTGATTGTCAAGTCTTTGGATAATGCTGAGCTCAACCAAAGTGACCAGACTTATGACACATAGCTTGACAGTCAATGAACTTTTGTTGAAAAGTTGGTCCAGAGTAGACACAGAAGAAATGGGGATCAAACTCAAAGGGCTTTGGTAAAGTATCTTCCCTTCCCTTTCCTTCCCTTCCCTTCCCCTTCCCGTTCCCCTTCCCCTTCCCATTCCCCTTTTCCTTCCTCTTCCATTCCCTTCCTCTTCCCTTCCCTTCCCTCTCCTTCCTTTCCCTTCCTTCTTCCTACCTTCCCTTCCCTTCCCTCTCCATCCCTTCTCTTCCCTTTCCTCTCCCTCCCTTCTCTTTCCTATCCCTCCCTTTCTTTCCCTTCCCTTCCCTCTACCCCTTTCCTTCCCTTCTCTTCCCTCTTCATCCCTTCCCTTCCCTTCCCTTCCCTTCCCTTCCCTTCCCTTCCCTTCCCTTCCAGTCTTGCCACATCCCTCCTCTCCCTCCCTTCCCCACCCCTTCTCTACTGTCCTCTCTCCTTCACTCCCTCACACTCCCCCTACCCAACTCTCTTTCCTCTGAATTTCTGTGGAACATTCTCCAAAGTAAGAAATTTGACAAGATCTACCACCCATTCCCAGGACAACGATTTAGGGTCAAATCAACCTAAGTCAGTGGTTCACAATTTGTGGGTCACAACCATTGGAAAGACCATCGGAAAACACATATTTCTGATGGTCTTAGGAACTAAGACATGGCTCAGTAGCAAAATTATAGCTATAAAGTAGATATGAAAATAATTTTATGGTCACTACAACATGAGGAACTGTATTAAAAGGTCATAGTGTTAGGAAGGTTGAGAACCACTGAACTAAGTAAATAAAATGCTAGAGAGTTAGAAAAAGTACAAACATTAAAAGAAAGTCAGTAAGCAATCTGCATACGAATAGCTCTTCCATATATACTTATATTTGTATATGTATATTTATACATATGTATATACATATGATAGATAGATAGCCACTAACAAAAAATGCTTTAATATTATTGTCAGCCTCTACATAACACTTCATAGACTACCATCTGCTAGATAGAAGTTCCTTTCAGAATGCAGATGGAAGTAGCTATTCTTCACTCAGGGGTCTTCCCTAAGCATAAAGAGCTCTCATAGCAGCAAGAAATGAAGAGAAGGAGGGTCCAAAATACAAATTTGTAGACTATGAATGTCTAGAAAGTCTATAGGGGCTGGGTGAGGGAGGACAGTCATGTGTATTTTATAGTACTTATATTTTTTGCTACTTAAACTGGATCTTGGTCACCTAAACATTTCTCTTTCCCAAATATATGTGAGATTGTAATATTTTATGGTATATTTAGATTCTTTTAAAATACAAGTATCAATAAAAGTATGTCTGCGTTTCCTTTCATTTTAATTAAATTTGATCAGAAGACAAATTACAGGAGTCTGTAGTTTCCTTCCACAGTGTGGGTCCTGGAAATCAAACTGTAGCTGTCGGGCTTAATGGCACATGCCCTTACCCACTGAGCCATCCTCACTGGCCTGAGTCTGAGTTAAAAAGGGAAGCCACTCTCTTAAATCTCTAATTGATTTCCTATCAATGCAATAGCCATACCTCACTAAAGAGAAACAAATGTTTGAGGAAAAATAACCAAGAAGATGCAAAGATTACTTAAAGGTCTTACAATCATTATGGTTTCTAATAATTTATTCCTACTTCCTAGTAGAAAGGATAGTTCTACTGTGTTTGAAAACTGTACTGAATGCACACAAATTGCAGATGAGTTTCCTCTAACTTTTCTGAAATATAAGAAAGATTGCCTGTAAGGAACAAATAGTAACTATGATGACAATAGCAATGGGAATAGCAACAATGTTGCATAATTACTGTGGATGAGTAATGCCAGGAACTGAAGTTTCATAGCACCTAGAATTCTAGATAAAATAAAACACCTAAAAAGTTTAAATATATAAACCCTCCTTTTAAAATAGTTCAGGAACCCAAAAAATAATACTGTCAGCCTAGAATCAGACCAACAGACTTCCAGCTTGTATATAGTACCTGACCTGTCCTCATTCTCAGCAAGGCAACAATAAGATGTGGTCTGTTCAGCTGATTTCTGACTTGCCCTGGGGAGGAAGAGGAAGGCAGAGTTGCTTGTAAACACTACCTAGTGTAGTCTGCTCCTTGCCCCCAGCCCCCATGAAGACAACAGACCCTTTCCATGTGACTCTTAATCATGTTTCTTCTGTGTAAACATGGGAATTTAAAACCCATGAGAAAGCACCTCGAAATTTTACCAAATAAAATGAACAAGTTTAAAAAGAAGCATTTTCAATTCTCAATATTTTAAAGTAGGAAAATTTCATAAAAGTATAGATGAATAGTATAGGCAATATACACACTTAAAATTGTCAATCTAGAACTTAATTTTTAAGCACATGAACCCTAAAGACTATTCATAAGTATGCAGCATTAATACAACTTAATGTTAAAAATGAAATTAAAAACTTATCTAGTAAATTTTAAAATGCTTTCAAGTTGAGCACTAATGACTTCAAAATGAACTAAACAAGTTTCATAACTTTGTAACAGGCCTGCCAGGAATGGTGTTCAAATACTGAAATGCTTTTACATCACAGAAAAATTTCCAATGGTAACATGACTTACTATTATTTAGAATAGATGTCATTGGAGAACACTGAATTACATGAAACCAAATGAGCTGGAAACACCTTTTCAATTTTTTGTGAACACTCAACTCATACCAGTTTGTAAAGCAGAAAAATACTGTTGACGTAAATCTGCTATGTCTAGACAGCTCCAGTGAGAAGTTTCACAATTTATAAATAGATGCGGGCAGAGATGATCTTTAATTCTACTTCAAATGTGTTTCTTTCAACAATAGGTTGATTTAACCTAAGGAATTTATCTGCAGGGAAGTCATAATCTCTAAAAAGGAGGCAGTCTCAAGCACTGGGGAGCAACAGAACCAGTTTTCAGAAAAAGGGGAAAATTCACAATTTCTCAGCAAGCTATGTCCATAAAATCAGACCAAAATGTCAGAAATAGGGAAATAATGGGATGATTTGCAAGCTATGATGACTTCAGTCCAGGCAGCAGTAGCTGGATATATATAGCCATAGGGCTTGGGTTAGTCACTTGTATGATGTCTAGTTTTCATGCCTCCCAATATTATTAGCTATTCCTGTCATAAACCAATCACTGTCAGAGATAAAGACTTGGTTCTTTGATTTTTATTTTTTTATTTTTTTATTTTTTTTTTTAGTCTCAAGCCAGCCTCTGGTGAAGTTTTTGTCTGAAGGTTCAAGACAACCAACAGAAACACTTTAAAATTATTCTATTCCCAAAGACAAAATGGTAAAACTTATAGTTCAATTTAACATCAATGGATTGTTTTGAAACAATCCAGGCCACACTCATTCCTACTAAGAAGAAAAGTAACTATCTAGGCAGGTTCCAGCTGCCTCTGAACAAGTATTCTTGAGTTTAACAGTGAACCCTTAACAGTTTTTGGAAGTCTGTAACAGCAAGGGCCCGCCTCAGTAAAGTGAGAAAGCAGAGACTCAGGAAGCTAAACCAGGTACTTTTCCTGGAGCCAAACGGAATGCTGCACGGGGCGAGTCTGCCCAGCTTGCCCCCACACTCCCCCTTCAGTCCTAACGCTTCATTTCAAAGTCTTTGTTTTTTGTTTGTTTGTTTTTGTTTCTCCATTTTAAAAAGAAAGCTAGGAGGATCACACTGGGAAAATCAAAAGAAGTCAAAGGCAGGTTGGCCAAAAGCTGGAATCCCTCATCACTCCATCTGCATAGCCATTCAGCAAGGCCCTAAGTAGGGATGGGGGAGGGGGAGAAAATGAAGCCCTTCAAGCCTTCCATCCCTCCCCAGGCTACTGCCGCACCCAGCTCCTGCGCTGTGGGTATGAAACTACAAATCTATTCTGAATCACAATTATTCCTTTCTTTGCTGGGACCAATCAATAACATTTGAGTATTTCTTTTACTCTCCTGCCCTTCCTCCTTTATCTTCCTCCGGATCTCAGGAGCACAGCACTCTAACTTGGCTACTGCGGAGAAGCAGGGAATGGGTAGGTGAACAAGGAAATAGACACTGATTCTGCTCTGACTTCTGCTTCAAGTCCAGTCATAACGCATCTCACTCGAACGCAGTATGTTTTGGAAATAGAGTTAAAAGGAATATGTGATTGTTTTTAAGGTACATTTTAAATGTTGACTGAAAGGCAAATATAAAACAGAAGAACTGTTTAATATAGCATTTTAAAACCCTTCTTAGTATTCTATGGCATCTGTGACCTGCTAAAATCTAATTATTTCTTCAATGCTCTGTGGAATTGTTCACAAAGATGTGGTACAGTTTCTAACTGGTGCATTAAGCATCTGGCCTGACTTCACAGAATTCCAGATAGCTGAATGTGCACTCTATATTTTATTAACATCACATAGGCTCATGCTTGGATGCAGTACTGATGTGCCCTGGCATGTATCTCTACCTGTTGACAGGAAAAAATGAGCTAGACTCAAGGGTCTACAGACGGAAAAATCTTTCAAAGATGTTTTGGCAACTTTAAAAGAGACTTTAGGGGGAGGGGAGCTTCAAGTTTATAAATTTATAAAACACACATTTCAGTACACCAAATTGCCTGAAAATGATAATTTCTAGCATCTCTTGCTTCCTTCTCTAACTTAAAGACCGTTTTCTTTGGCATGTGGCCTATCTGTTTGTAAGAAGGATCCACTTTAAGTACAGCTCCTATGGGACAGTAGTTCACCATCTTATCGCTCCATTCTTATACAATAGCTTCTGGAATGAGAATCTATCCAAGTTTAAAGAAATGAGTGCAGGAGCTTCTAGGAAGAGCCTTCTACTCCCTGAATCACTGTGCTAATGGGGATGCAGTATGTACACCTGGTACTACCTAAAGGGAAAGGCAGGGCTCCCAAAGACTGCTGTGCATAGCTGAGGGAGTCCGCTTACACTGAAAAGGCCAGAACAGAGAGCAAAGGAAACTGCATCCATGCTGACAAGTGACTTCTATTAGCTTTCCCTGAAGCCATTCAGTATGTTGGAAGTTCTCACAGAAACCTGTTCATCCCAACAGTTGACTATAGTACAGCTCAGACTTTCAGTGGCTTGCAATCCAGAGTCTCAGCTAACAGCATTTCTAGATGTTTAACTTAAAAGCCAGAGCTACCTTTTCTTCTCCCTAGAGCTGTAAAGATTTTATATTCTCGTCAGTAGTCTCTGAGGGACAGAAGATCATCAGCAATGTTTCCCACTTAAAGAAACCTTGATGTGCCCTAAGATTTAATCTCAGAGCATCACAGGTTGGGGTAGCCTGGAATCATCTATGTTAGCAGTGTCTTTTACAAGGTAGCCAATGAGTGTTGATAAAAATGAATGAGACAGCCTGCACACAGGCAAGTTAGGAGACAGGGATGTGATGATCCCTCGTGGAATCACTAGTGGTTGTAGCTTTACCTGGGACTTAAAAATCCATCTGCCTTTTTTTCTACCTGATACATAAGAAAATGGCAGTGTCTGGAAAACCTGATTCCAAACCTAATGTCCCCTAATTTTGACAAGGGAACACCTCTTCTCACAAACAGGGGGACATTCCCAAGCTGGTTGTTTCCTTTCTGAAAGATATTTTCTCAGTGACAATGTTAGATTCGTGGACATCTTTTATAAAATACAAGGAAATGCAAAGTAACAACAAATAATCTTTCACCCTGAAAGTCTTCTAGGGCTTAATCAGAATTTAACATGGGAACATAAAGCCATGTGACATAGGAAGGCAGGAAACAGGTAGGACAATCACCTACCTTCACTGCATCTCCATCTCCTACCTATAGAACAACTGGAAGAAGAAGTTGAAAACATGCTATTGGCCCTGTTCTACCACTGCTGAATAATACTGCTATTCCCACATGCCCATCTTCATAAAAGCAGCTATCACTTTGTTGGACAGTTACTAGGAGTCATGCTCCAAGGTAATGACTCAGAAATATTAAGTGGTTTGTCTATGGTCACATGGCAAGGTCCAAGATCAAGGCCAGATAAACAGAAAACTCTGAAGCCCATGTGCTTAGACTCAGTTGCCCTCCACACCACACACAGACTTTGAGTCCTTCCTGCTGTGAGACTACACATAGCAGCCTAGAGGGTATCATAAAGAAAAATGTCAGCCTCCCCTCCTTCATCTAGAACAGCCATCCTTTCTGCTGGTCTCTTTTAAAACACATTGTAGGAAAGCAATCTGAAGCAACTCGTGGCATTTTAACCTTGCTATAAGTGGTACAAGGAGTACATGTTAAGTAAGTTCACCCTCAAGTAACAGAGTTTCAGTGTCTGATAATAGCAAGAAGTGGAGCCCCGACCTGCCTCCTCTCAAATCCCTGAGTATAGGTGACTGGCACTTGATAAGTTATTTCTCCACTGGTGAAATAAGCCAATTCAAGCCACATTAGATTACATTAAATGCAGGTTTGTTGGGAAGCTGCTCTGGGGTGGGTCTAGTGGCTCCAAGGGACAGACAGGCCAGGGAAGTCACCATGGAAGAGAGAAAGGGGTTGGGGCAGGGAGAAAGAGAGAAATGTCTGGTGAACTCAGATAGAGAAGAGGAGAAAGCGAGAGAAGGCAGAGGAACCCAAAATGTCTGGAGTACCTAAGGAAGAGCCTCTGGGGGAAGGGCAGCCTAGCTGCAAAGTTCAGGGCTGGGGGCAGGGTATGCCACGTAGGGACTGAGGAATGCTGGGACTGCTTTGATGTGTAAAATATGTACCTCAGTCCGTGGTCCCAAAACCAAACAGTGCTTCTGAGGGCACTAAGCCTGGAGACTGAGTTTGGACTCTGGCACTCATATGGTAGAAGGAAAGACCTGATTCTTCAAAGTTACCTTCTGACCTCCACACTTATGTCATGGCATGTGGGTCTGCACATACTGATAAATGTAATTTAGTTTTTAAAAGGAGTATATATATTTATAAAAGGAAAGATGATAATGAGGGCTCTGTTAAGATTTGCCTCTAAAGTTAGTACCTTTCAGATAGATTACATTTTTGACAATTTCTTGCACTGCTACATTTTCAATTCACTGCTTGGAGGTAGGGGCAGAATACCTAGCTGGCATTCAATACATTCTTGCTGTCTTTATTTCCCATGTAATGAAACCAAAGCAAGGAGCAGGTACTATGAGGTCATATAGCAAATGGCCCAGTAGGGAAAGCCATCCTCAGAGCACCTGTCTCCCAGGCCGGCCAGCTTTCCTTTAAGACACCAAATTTTCCATTTATCTTTCTTTTCTGTTGATGGCTTTCAGGCAGCTGAATGGAGACCAGACTGATTAAATATGGATATAAGCCCACAGGAATTTGGTCAGGCAAAATTTTTCCTTTTCAAATAGAATCAACTCTCATCTGAAAACGGCTTCTAGAAAGAATTATTTCAAGAAATAATTTAATCCAGGTGTTTGATTTTCAGCAACTGAGATCACTTCTATCCTTCCCTGAGAGGTTATCAGTTACACCTACTTTTTCCGTCAAAAATCTGGTGGCCACCTCTCAGTTTAACCTTCACTAGTGAACACTTCTAAGAAACTGGCTTTTCAGTAGATGTTAAAATGCTAAAGTCCTACTTTCATTCAGTGGGCCACTCCTCAGAAGTCAGCAAGAGAGCAAGCACAGAACAATAGGTGTCAGAACATCTCTTATCAAGGGGGTCACCTTCCACTCCTGAGAGCACCCATTCTCGGAGGGGAATTCTAAAGGTCAAACAGCTGCCAAACACAAGTTAATAACTACATGAAGCTAACGAAGAAAAAATAACCACACATTCCTAAGACAGATAACTAGCCTTCAGAGACAAGCAGACCACTTCCTAGAAAGGATAAAGACATGAGCTTGTTAGAATCAAGCAAATAAAGAAGTTAAAGGAAATTTCTATTTGTGTAAATATAGAAACAAGATCTGTCACTTAAATTCACTTAGGAGAAAACTCACAAGCCCAAATAACAGAAAACTGATGATAAAATTATACCTGGAAACCAAGTCTTGAAATCCTGTTAATTTGGCAGAGAAATCTCAATGTCTTGCAACTGTTAATATTTATTCATGTACTCAAATTAAAATAATTTAATCCTGGAAGAACCATCTCTAACAGATATTTTAAGATATTGATGACTGAAGCCATGCTTGTGGCAGCAAAAGCAATAAAAAAGATACTGGTTAGTCTCAACCCCTTTAATTGTAGGGAGACTGTTAAACATGAGTGACTGTATCTACCTAGTTCTAAAGTAGAGGTATGCCTTTATGCACACATGTAGGTGGTCTCTCTAGTGGTACATGAAACATTATTCATCATTATGTGAAAATGCATATGGAAAAAAATCTTTCTACTTCCCAATAAGACTGCTTTCTTCAAAATTTGTTATCGTTCTCCTATTTTTCCATTCTCCTATGTAAATCACCATTTGACCCTGCTTTCTCTTCATTTGCCAAATCAATATTAGTTGGGATTGCCATTCTCCACAGTTATAATACGATTGTAATGTAATAAAAAAATAATCTGACTTTTGTTAACTTATTTTCAGCTCAGATGGCTTGAGCACCAGACATCTGTTTCTCTCTTGTGGTCTTATACGTATCCTTCTAGCCTGCTTGTGTGTTTCTGAGGGTGCTGCCACTACCTTGTAGTAGTAAACTTTAGGAAGCGCGGAGATTCCAGAGTTGCTGCCTACAAACCAAATGGCATGTCAGCCTTGGCAAGCCAAGAGGCTCATTTCGGCTTCTCTCACCCCCTCTAGCGTTGGCAAAGCTCATCTGTCTGATTATCCAGTTACCTCACTGAACATGAGCTGGGCTAAGTCCTGCCCACCTATGACATCACCCCTTCCTCAACCACTGCGAGGTGAAGCTTTAAACTTCAGACTTGGAGGTGGGCTGCGCGCAGTCAACTGGATGCTCTCGCGCGCAGTCCTCAGCGCAGGAGTGATCTGAAGCAGGACGGGCTCAGGCTGCAGCTGCCGTGGCTTTGTGTGCACTGGATGCCGCGCTCCGGAGACGGGGGAGGGTTTTTACTTCAACTCACAGGCAATGGAATTACAGCTGTAGCAGCAGGGTATAAAGGATTGCTTTTTTCCTCGTCTTCCTGGTAAGTGTTTTCCATGCTTTTTCTTATCATTGTCCCAGAAACTTCGCTTGCTGTTACTCTCTAGAAGGAAATTACTACTAGCTTGGTTCCATGAGGAATCCCAGTAGCCACGTTTGCTCTGTCAGCAGGACGGGTCAAAGATGAGCGTGTAAGCCAGCTAGGGAAAGTCTGACAAAATAGTCGAATGTGAGAAGTTTCTTACAGACTTAAATCATTTTAAAAATAATAAGTAGCTCCTTTCTGCTTCAAGCAATTGCTATCCGCGCAGAGCTTCACAGAAAACTGCAAGTTGGAAAGTTGAGTGTTTGAGATAGAATAGGAGAAGCAGATTTTTCTCGGCTACAAAAGCGAAAGGTCGCTAACTTGGTGTGTACTGTATGTGTGGTCTGATCACCAATCGCTGTTTCTATAACTGTGAAAGAAATCAATAACCCCTCAGCCCATGAGTACGCAGTACATGAAAAGCATACATCTTGCTCGCCGCCAGCAAAGCTGCGCTGGGAGACTGAGATGCCGCTGTAGAGGATTAACAGCTACACCTAGATTTGAAAGCTTGCACTGCTTATCCAGCCCCAGCTCCTTCAGGCATTTCGGGCTAGGGAATCTCAACTAGTAAATCCAACTCAGAATCTCGGGGCCAAACCATATTCCCAGTCCAGGAGACTGTCAAAGCCTATCGCTTGGGCGAGTGTAGAATGTGACTAGCATAGTAACTGGGTAGTCCACTCAGAAAAACTAACAAAGCTCACCCTGGAAGCTGTGCTTGATGTATGCAGTGAGGGGAGCAGGGGAGGGAAGCCTGGAGTCCTCATCAAATGGCAAAGGCAGAGTGTCCCTTCACTTGCAACACACAGTGGAAAATCTTGTATTGGTACAAATGCGTGTAGACCACAAAGCTTCCAAGAGGAATTTAAATGAGTAAAAAAAAATGGTTTTTTCAGTAAATTATGCCTGAAACAAAATGGTTGCATAAAGGTAAAGAGTGCAACAGGCCCGTCTTTTCTCAGCATTAGGAGGGGGCTTATTTATTTAGAATTAAAAGGAGATAGAAAATGTTGGTGTTTTCCCAATTACAAAATCAAATTATTTTAATAATTAGTTATTTTGATTGTTCCAAATAAATCTATGCTTCAAAATGCACACATTTGCTGTGTTATTGGGATGGAACAACATGGTCAAAGCCATGAAAAGTGCTTCAGCTGTAGCTATTCTATTCCTTTATTCATCCCTAACTGTATAAGAATACCCTGACCAGTATAAACAGAAAGGATGAACCTGTCAGCTCCCAGGCTATAATCACTTAAGCTTGACTCAGAGTGACTGGTGACTGACACCCATCTCTTTGGAAATGAGTAAAGAAGGTAATTCTTTTAAAGTGCCATAAAATGTTATTATTACTACAAATATTAACAAGCATAATGTTATGACTGTGCAAAGACTGGTTATTCCACTTAGCTTCAAGTATATGTGCATATGGATATATATACATCTATATATTTATCAGACTAAAATGAGGAAAAGGGTTAAAATGTCATTACATCTGTTCAACTAAAAAACAAACAAACAACAAAAACCAGTTTATTCTTTTACTAGAGAACTCCCAAGGGTCAGAAATTATATTAGCAAATGAATAAACATAGTGAATTCATTAATAGGGTATTCTAATAGTGGCATCGATCAGTTATTAATTGGGCTTTTTTTTCTCTGCATACCCTTTTGAAAATCGATTCTGGTTAGGTTCAAAATGTCCAATTAAACAACTCCTGAATCTAATGTTTATTAGATACAGCAAATAAAGTTTTTTTTTTACAAAAATTACAGAAAATTGCAAAACAAAACAGGAAATCTGTCATAACTAAATGTGGCAGCTAATAGAAGCTATGTTTCTTTTGCTTTCAAGTGTTAATTAAGGAGCCTCCGATTCTATCAAAACTTTTTCAGAGCTAAATGAAGCGGTGTGAAATAAATTTGGTTGAAATCTTGTGGCTGTCAGACTTTGTTAGCGAGCTATTAATTATCTTTACCCCAGTCTCTTCTCTGGCTATATTGCCCAATCAAATAGAAACTCCAATTATACTCAGCGTCTCCTGCCTAGGGACACAAGACCCTAATGAACAGTCAGTCCCTCCAGATGAAAAATACAATTATCAGTTTTAAACAGGCAAGCTCAAGCAATGCAGATTCTCCCCTGTGCTTTTCTTGGCCAGACATCCCAAGGCCAAGATTATTGGCCATTTTCTGGATTATTTTAAACAGTTTTAACCCCAACAAATGTTAGTGGCTGGAAGTATGCCTAATTTTAATATGGTATGAATGTTTCTTTCTTGCATTTTAGTTATGATAGGCCGATGTTCATATGAATCTAGTCATTTAAAAATATTTAGTATAGAGTTGCCATTTCAGTCGGTCTCAACCTTCCTCCCTTTGAAAGGTGGGTGGGCTACTTAACAAAGAATGTGATTAATGGCAAAACCTAAAGCTAAATTAAAAATTCTGTATAAACCCTTTTCTACATTCTCATTTTCATACCAGTTCAGTAAAAGGCATCATAAATAGTTGTTTCATGTCAATGAAGAAAACCATAAATGAAGTCAAGGAGGGAAATAGGATTTGGTGAATTTTTCAAAAGCTTTGATTCCTCCTCCTCCCCTAGATCCCCATCCCTCCAACCCCCACCTTTTGCCCCAGAGGCCTTCACTGTTCTTCTCAACGGGAGGCTTTGTTGTAATTAAACCAGGGAAAAACTGGCCAGCAGCAGCCAACATCTGACTTGCGCGGCTTCTGCAAGCAGTGTTCTGGTAGAGTGTACCACCCCCCAGCGGGCAAAACTCAACAGTAAATCTCTCAGCGCTTGCTATCAGCCTGCAGAATGGCCTTCTCTCTCCAGAGCAGAAAAGGGATGTTCCTCCGCTTCGCTTCTTCTAACATGCCACCACTTCAGACTTTCTGAAAGTCAACAAACCAGTTTCCAACCAAGAGATGGCTGGCTGGTAAACTGTTTTCTGAAAAAAAAAAAAAAAAATCCTTCCTATATTCCTTTCAGAAAGCACTTTCAAAATGCAGATCAACATCACTAAATTTGTATAAACATCACAATAATCTTGACAGTTTTGAAATCTATCTTATACTGCAGAAGAGGGAGTTTTAACCACTAGCACAAATCCACAGAGTAGATGTGAAGGAAAAAAGCTTAAAATACAATTTAGTCAATTGGTAACTCGCCTCCATGCTTTGCATATGCATAATCTCGTTCCCACCCTAAAATCAAGTGTCAAGAATGTATGAAAAGCTCTTTCCAGGTATTAGTCTGCTCAAGGAGGAGAGTAAGAAATTGCTTTCACTTGATGAGACAATGACAGCTTTTGTTCTTTCCCTTCACGTGCATGAGTTACCGTGGCAACTTTGAAGAGAACACCCGCAGACCACATTTGGTTAAGCACTGCTTTTTAAAGCGTGCCACTGGAGTATGGATTGATCAGCTTTATGTGTTGGTGGTTTTCTTCCTATTCATCCACTTTAGATCAATACATACCTTATTCAGACATGAAGAAGCATTGCATTTTATGATTTTTAGATAGTCTCACTAACTGGAACAGAGGCTGTCACACAAGTGACTCAAATAAAGAGTTGTTGAACTAATGCACAAAATTTGAAAGGGCAGAAATGTAAAGGGAGGTTGAATTCACACCCTTGAAGAGGAATTTTAGGTTTGCAATGGCAGAGCGTTTCTGGATTAATACAGGCAGGTGCACCTTTCATTACAGCTGCCCAGATGTCAGCACAAACTTAAAGCCCAGCCTGGGCCTTGAGCCCTGAGCCACTTAGTTCCTCTCGCACTAGTTCCCTTCCTCATCCAGGTCTTAGGTCTCTACGTCATTTAGTCTGGCTTGAATATCATGAAAGGAAGAGACTGTAGTGGGATACAAGGTAACACACCATCCTTTTGTCTTAAAGATGTTTGATTTCACTTTACCAACAAATGCAAATACAGAATTAAGATTTGTGCATGACAAACTCAGTGGGGCACTCCTTTTGCTATGGAACTTTTTATCTTCCATTTTCAATAAATGAAACAAAACCTTCTTCATGTTGAGGGAGAGACTGGACAAAACCAAGTATAAAAAGGCACACTTGCTTCTCCACCTCTCTGCAAACCCTGCAGACTTCCTGATCCTCAGGAGGAGAGCTGGAGGTCCTTCTGCTTGCCTGCATTAAACAAAGGAATGGGGACCTTCCTGAAATCTGATGGTCGTGGAAAATCTACCTACCAGACAGGCTGCTTAGAAAGCATTTTGCCATCACTCTTAACTAACCCGATGGAGTCCGGTTTTCCAGTTTCACGACGTACATAGTTTCCTTGAGATATCGTTTGTTGTTGCAGAGCCTCAGCACTCACCGGTCGCTCATTAGTGAGCAATTTTTACCTTCATAAGTAAACTACTTCCCTGATATGCTAGAGGCTGTTTGTGTCCTGTGCAGTTTAGCTCAAAACATTCACAAACACAGATTTGTAAGCATGTGTTTTCTTCAATATCAAGATTTGTACATAATGCAACAAATTTTGAGTGCATCATATTTTTAAAGTTAATATTTTTAAGAAGTTTCTGCCATTAAGAAGTCATTCTGTGAAGGCAAATCAATAAAATGGAACTCACATCTCACAACATTAACTCCATGTAAATTTTCTTTATAGAGTATTGATCAAATGAGTTAAATCAAAATCAACTTGAGTAAAATGTAGTAAATTAAAGATTTAGGAAGTTATCATTATGCCATATAACTTTACTTTAAGCTAATTTATATTCCCCAAACTTAAGAAATAATTCCCCATTCAAAGTCTTCGTTCACTGAAAGAGAAGAAATCATGTAAGCAAGTACACTGCATCGAGTTATTGATTTTATTTACATGTCAGTGTCTTATTGAGAAACAGCTTATTAATATTTATTAGTTTTTATAACATTTTCCAGAGAACAGAATTCTTATCTATTCATGTAGATTCTTGGATATATTATGAAAATAAATTAGAGGCCAAACTGGTTTGGGGTTATAAACCATTTAAAAAGCACTTCTTAAATTATCTGAAAAGAAACAATCAAAAGATGCCTGTTAAAAAATCTGTTTCACCATTAAGGTGAGTGTGCATTTCCTTTAGCGGAGGCTTAAGTGTGATACACTTAATGATTGCATTAAAAGTAATTTTAGAACACATCACTAAGTACCAGGGCTCCGTTTATGATTTTTCCCAAGTTACCCCAGTAGCAGTGCATTTCTAGAGGATGGATTGCTCAGAAGTGATGGCCTCTTTTCAACCCCATGCAGACAGAGAGCTCTGAAGCCAGTGCTGTGAGGCTAGCCACAGCATTCACAACAGTGACTTGCTTTTTGCCATTCACATTTCACTACAAGGTGCATGCCTGTGACTGTGGCGATCCAGCTCAGATACCAAGTGTAGGTATGGAAGTTGGATTGCTTATGATGGAGAGATCATTATAACATTAAGTATCCCAAAATCCCTATTTAGCACTATAGTTTGAAATATGAAGAGGTTATAAAATCATATAAAATGCAGTCATAAGCGGAACCATAAGCGGAACAGTTGTGACCTGGGAGTCCATTTGTGAGACTGCCCTTTTCTAAGAAGGCATTTACTTCTATGCTTCTGCTTGGAGTTTTAATGATGTTTAAGGAGAAGTGAATGGCATTTTTTTTCTCTTGATTTAGTGAGGCTTAAGGTTTTCTGTCAGTCCACCCTGTTTGCACTTTTGTATGAACAGTGAATATTGACTGAATGTCAAACAGCTAGCAATTTTATAAGTGTGGATGGAACAGGTTAATTTAATTAATCTTTGTTTGCACATTAACATTTATTCCATCTCTGGCCAAAAAAACCAAAACAAAACAAACTAAAACAAAGAGAGAGAAAGAGAGAGAGAGAGAGAGAGAGAGAGAGAGAGAAATCAATGCATATATTCTTAAAACACAGTTCTGCAAAATAGATATAATTGAGATTTTTTTCTTTTTTCTGTGTTTCTTTTTAAAGCAGCTACTGAAGCTACTTTATCCCCAGTTCTCATTACGAATATCACACTGTGGTTTGTCCTAACTCAGAACAATCACTCATTTCAAGTCCCACTCAGTGGGTTCATCATCTGACCTCTTAAGTATGCCCTGCCTTACCAATGCCCATGGAGGATAAGAAATACTTGACAGCTGGTCATTTTACACACTTTCTCACTTGCTAGTAGCATAATAGTTTTAAATTAATTTCTAATGCAAGTTAACAAAGCCTCAAAATAGCCACATTATTTTATATGGTTTGTTTTGTTTTATATGGATTATTTTCAGGGTTAAAAAACATTTACGGCAAAAGTAACTTTAAAAGTTATAATTTCAGCAGCGTGGTTCTCCCATCTACACACACTTAGAAGGCAAGACTGTATAAGCAAATATATTATTGAAATCCAGTAGTAATGTGAAAAGTCCTCACAGTAAACATAAACCATTTAAACTTTCCATTGCAGGCACTTTGCCGCACACATGAGTCTGCTCTGTGTTTGCCAACTGCTATTTTTAGGTTGCTTTAAAAACAAACAAACAAAAAAAAACACTGTGTGTCTGCCATTTTCTTTTTCTTTTTTCTTTTTTCTTTTTTTTTTTTTTTTTTTTTTTTTCGAGACAGGGTTTCTCTATGTAGCCTTGGCTGTCCTGGAACTCACTCTGTAGACCAGGCTGGCCTCAAACTCAGAAATCCGCCTGTCTCTGCCTCCCAAGTGCTAGAATTAAAGGCGTGTGCCACCACTGCCAGCCGTGTCTGCCATTTTCAAGTTCACTTAGTATGAGTATACTCTATGACAGCATGAGTGTCTAGTGAGAAACTAAAAGAAATGGGAATTCTGCAACAAAAGAAAGGAACACCAACTGTGGACTTGGTTAACATACACTCTCAGGAAATTCTGGAACAGATGCTGTCCTTGTTGGATGCTAGATGGGAACTGGCAGAGCAGCAAATGATTCCTTTAGACCTTAATCTTGTGGTCAGAGATTCTCATATACCCACTGGTACATATGGAAAGTGCTGAGTGGGCGACCTGAGTGACCCATGCTCACACTTACCCCCTTGTCCAACTCACTAAATATCCTCATGAGTATTCTGTCAGGATGATGGGCAGTCACCAGCTCAGTGACAGGTGTTTTTAAACCAAACCTAACACGTCCTTTTTCAGGGATGAAAACTACAAATTGTTGGGGGACTGGCATGTTTGTGATTAAACCATGAAAGAGAGATGCCTCTGGTTCCTGTTCCTTCTGCTGTGCCTCTGAAAAGAGATGGAACAAAACAATAGCAAGTTCAATGTGTTAAAGGAAAATTGCAGTAGTATCCCTTTTTCAAAAATACAGTTTAAAAGTCCTGTGACTTGAACTTCTATGCTACAAATGTGGGCAAAACCACCTGAGTGCTAGAGTTTCCAGCTTGCTGGGGAATCCTGCCATGCCCTCAGGAGGAAGGTGAGGATGCCTGCATTCTTCAGTAAAATGCAAGCACCAAACCAAGCTCTGGGCATATGGAAAGAAAAGCAGCAGAGCCATGTGTTCTTCACACTTCAAATAGTATATCGTGTGATTTGTAAAGCCGGACTCAAAAGTACAGAGTAATCACAGTGCCTTTTTAACATAACTTCCCCATGTATTTGTTCCTTTTTGTGGTATGTTCTTTTAAAACATCTTATGCCCAGGCACCAGAAAGTGAGCTTCAAGACATAAGCCTGAATTTGAAAGCCCCGAAAAGGGTCTTACTGCTTCTTAAATGAAATCTTGCCTCTATGGCTGAACTCAAGTGTGTGTCACTAAAAATCACTTAACAATGGGAGTTATCAGTTGGATGACAGTCTCATCTTTGGCCACTACTTAGTTTCTATAGTTAAGTAAAAAACACAGACAGAGAGGTAGGTCCACCACTTTTGCTGGATGTCGAACAATGCATTCCTCAAAGAACTAATAATGTTCAAGCTGTAGGAAGCCCCTCTGGTATGCTACTTTTCACTTTCAACAGTGCTACCTTGTTTTTCTTTCACAGGAGGTGCTCAGTCCGGCCTATTTTAAGGAAGAGACATTTAAAAGGAATTTAGTGTGCTTCCTTCGCCTTCCATGAAGACTGCTTGCACTGTGCCCTTTGCTTCTTAAAAGAGACTCCACCCATTCTAGTAGAACGGGACTGAAACAGAAATTCTGAGAAAGCAGCAAGACTCGGAAGAAATAGCTATTTCACAGCAGGTAATCACACCTCAGGATGTAGCTACTGTACAGAGTTTATACTTGGATAATCCTAGATGGGAATAAAGGGGAGGGGGTAACAGCCTGGAAAACCTATTACTACACAGGCCTTAGCATCATGAATGGCTTTCTTCATGAGGATCTGAAGTTACTAGCTCTGACTGCACTGCACAGAAGAGCCTATAAGAATTTCAAAGAGGGCAGTTTCCTCTGAGGGAATTAAGCTATACAGAAAGAGCCACCACATTGAAACAATCAGAAAGGGAGAGAAAAAACAAAACAAAACAAAAAAACAAATAGGAACCCTTGTGTCCTACATAGTAAGTGGAGGCTGAATTGTTTCTGGCCCCCACTCTAATGAACTTGCCCACCATGCTGAACCACAGCTGGAATGTTCACTGGCAGCAGCGAGCCTGATCTGGAGGTGTCTGCAGCATAGAATTACTTGAATAAAAGTGAAGAACATTGCCAAGGACTAAAGAGTTTTAAAGTCCCAGCCCCTCACCAACAAAGTAACATATGTGCATTGGACAGTCACCCAAATTACTTACATTGTTCAATAAGGTAGGAAAAATATTAAGCTACTTTATTTTTATAAAGGCTTATTAATACCTAGGCTTACAGAAGAATAACACATAGTATACCCACATCAATCTATAATTCTTTAGCCCATTGAATCATTCTAGCTTAGAATTTGAAGACAGATAAATGTACTATTAAAACATGTTTTGAGACAGAAAAACAAAAACAAAAACTGAATCAAGTTATTAAACCATGCAGCACAACAAAATAGGTACGGGGAGAAAAGGTTAGCATAAAATGAAATTTTCCATTTTCACCAACTCCACATAGGAGTTCCTCAATTCTTTCCCTAAAATAAGTGAACTATTCCTTCTTATTTTCTTGCAAGAAATGCCTTTGAAACAATATTTAGTGTTAATATTAAATAACATTAATAACCAAAACAAATGCTTGGATTTACTGAGATTAAAGAACTCAAGGTATATGTATCTAATTATTCCAGAAGAGTAAAAACATAGATGTTTTTCATTACATATTTCTATACTTTATGATATTGGTCAAAGGAGACAGAAAACACTGGGATGTGCACACACATACACACATGCACACACACACACACACACATACATATATATGTATATATATA
>NW_022196897.1:125961788-125964579 GCF_008632895.1 Mastomys coucha | reverse complement strand
ATATATATATATATATATATTCCTCTAAGTAGTTTCGATAAATATTAAAAGTTAGAAATTTGATAACCTCCATGCTAGCTAGAGTGGATATAAATTATACTTTAAAATCTTTTGACTAATTATATTTAACATTTTAAAATAAAGTAGATTTAAACATGTTAATAAACTTATATTCTAGAGACACTCATGGTAAAGAAGTTATATGAGTATGCTTGTTTGGTAGACAGCAATTAATCCTGGCATGCTCCTCTCTGAAAATTGAAATACTGAAATTGGTTATAGATATCTTCGTTTCCACATCTGTGCTCAAGACACTTCAGTGTTCTGGCCTGACTGTTTTCTCTTGTTCCTTGCTCTACTGTAGTGACAGAAGCTGCCTGCTGTAATAGAGACCTCAACACTGCTGACCATGATCAGCCCAGCCTGGAGCCTCTTCCTCATCGGGACTAAAATTGGGCTGTTCTTCCAAGTGGCACCTCTGTCAGTTATGGCTAAATCCTGTCCATCTGTTTGTCGTTGTGACGCGGGTTTCATTTACTGTAATGATCGCTCTCTGACATCCATTCCAGTAGGAATTCCGGAGGATGCTACAACACTCTACCTTCAGAACAACCAAATAAACAATGTTGGGATTCCTTCAGATTTGAAGAATTTGCTGAAAGTACAAAGAATATACCTATACCACAACAGTTTAGATGAATTTCCTACCAACCTTCCAAAGTATGTGAAAGAGTTGCATTTGCAGGAGAATAACATAAGAACTATCACGTATGATTCACTTTCGAAAATTCCATATCTGGAAGAGTTACATTTGGATGATAACTCAGTCTCGGCTGTTAGCATTGAAGAGGGAGCATTTCGAGACAGCAACTATCTGCGGCTGCTTTTTCTGTCCCGTAACCACCTTAGCACAATCCCGGGGGGCTTGCCCAGGACTATTGAGGAATTACGCTTAGATGACAATCGCATATCAACTATCTCTTCCCCATCACTTCACGGTCTCACAAGCCTGAAACGCCTGGTTTTAGATGGAAACTTGTTGAACAACCACGGTTTGGGTGACAAAGTTTTCTTCAACTTAGTAAACTTAACAGAACTGTCCCTGGTGAGGAATTCCTTGACAGCAGCACCGGTGAACCTTCCAGGCACAAGCCTGAGGAAGCTTTACCTTCAAGACAACCATATCAACCGGGTACCCCCAAATGCTTTTTCTTATTTAAGGCAGCTGTATCGACTCGACATGTCTAATAATAACCTAAGCAATTTACCTCAGGGTATCTTTGATGATTTGGACAATATAACTCAACTGATTCTTCGCAACAACCCTTGGTATTGTGGGTGCAAGATGAAATGGGTACGAGACTGGTTACAGTCGCTACCCGTGAAGGTCAATGTGCGTGGGCTCATGTGCCAAGCTCCAGAAAAGGTTCGTGGAATGGCTATCAAGGACCTCAGTGCAGAACTGTTTGATTGTAAAGACAGTGGAATTGTGAGCACCATTCAGATAACCACTGCAATACCTAACACAGCATATCCTGCTCAAGGACAGTGGCCAGCTCCTGTGACCAAACAACCAGATATTAAAAACCCCAAGCTCATTAAGGATCAGCGAACTACAGGCAGCCCCTCACGGAAAACAATTTTAATTACTGTGAAGTCTGTCACCCCTGACACAATCCACATATCCTGGAGACTTGCTCTGCCTATGACTGCTCTGCGACTCAGCTGGCTTAAACTGGGCCATAGCCCAGCCTTTGGATCTATAACAGAAACGATCGTAACAGGAGAACGCAATGAATACTTGGTCACAGCTCTAGAACCTGAATCACCCTATAGAGTATGCATGGTTCCCATGGAAACCAGTAACCTTTACCTGTTTGATGAAACACCTGTTTGTATTGAGACCCAAACTGCCCCTCTTCGAATGTACAACCCCACAACCACCCTCAACAGAGAGCAAGAGAAAGAACCTTACAAAAATCCAAATTTACCTTTGGCCGCCATCATTGGTGGGGCTGTGGCCCTGGTGAGCATCGCCCTCCTTGCTTTGGTGTGTTGGTATGTGCATAGGAACGGGTCACTGTTTTCACGGAACTGTGCATACAGCAAAGGGAGGAGGAGAAAGGATGACTATGCAGAAGCCGGTACTAAGAAAGACAACTCCATCCTGGAAATCAGGGAAACTTCTTTCCAGATGCTACCAATAAGCAATGAACCCATCTCCAAGGAGGAGTTTGTAATACACACCATATTTCCTCCGAATGGGATGAATCTGTACAAAAACAACCTCAGTGAGAGCAGTAGTAACCGGAGCTACAGAGACAGTGGGATTCCAGACTCGGACCACTCACACTCGTGATGCAAGGAGGTCCCACGCCAGACTGTTCCCAGGTTTTTTTTAAAAACCTAAGAAAGGTGATGGTAGGAACTCTGTTCTACTGCAAAACACTGGAAAAGAGACTGAGAAAAGCAATGTACTGTACATTTGCCATATAATTTATATTTAAGAACTTTTTATTAAAAGTTTCAGATTTCAGGTTGCTGCTGCGGTTGATGTAGTGGGGATGCCTGAACACAATTCTATATTTTAGTATTTTTTAGTAATTTGTACTGTATTTTCCTTGCAAATATTGAAGTTATAAACCATTTACTTTGTGTTCTACTGAGTAAGATGACTTGTTGACTGTGAAAGTGAATTTTCCCGCTGTGTTGAACAATCAGGACTGCGTTCACATGAGACCCTTGTAGTATAAGCACAGGCCGTTTTTCACTTTGGTATTAATACAATGTA
>NW_022196897.1:125950528-125961759 GCF_008632895.1 Mastomys coucha | reverse complement strand
AAAAAAAAAAAAAAAAAGAAAAAAAGAAACCTGGCTGGATGACAAAATAAATTTTAAAAACTAGTTATGAAATAATGTTCCAATGGTTAAATTTGTATTATCCCAGTGGTATTCAATAAATCAAAATCTGTGGCATAATGGGCAGTATCAAACTTGCCATACCTCTCACTTTATCCTAAGCAAATTAAATATCCTTAAGGAAGTTAAGCATAGTTTCTGAACTGAATCCATCAGCTGGCTTAAAAACACTGTGAAGGAGTCAGCTGTTAAAGCCACTGTCAGCAGAGCTCCAGGAATAACGGACTTCATGAGAATAATCATATAAGTGCAGGGAGGATGTGTACTTAAAAAAACCATGACAACTTAGACTTCTGTAGTGTAACTAATACATATACTAGAACTGCATCTTGCTTTTTGCCTGGACCATCCAGCTCTTGAAAAAGTTGAATCCTAAACATAGAATTGTTAGTGTTTATGATGTTTTTATTATTAGAAAGGATGTTGGAGAACAACCATCAGCAATTCCTCTCAGAGATCCAGAGAAAGTAGTGCTTTAAGTAAGTGAGAATTTCAGAGAAAAATAAACACTAGATATCAAATTTAGATCTGGCTTATATGAGATGCTTCAACACTGTACATAACTATTCAATTTACTTTCACCATGGTGGAGAATACTGCCCATTACTGTCACAGTTTTCCAGATATTACATAATGGACTTGTAATGTAACATTTCTTTACAGCTTCCTACTGAATTGTGAGCTATTACTTGTTTAAAAACCATACCACTTTTTGTTGCCATGATTTTTTTTCAACAATGGAAAAAAAAAAAAAACCAAAGTGCACTGTACGCCCTTTGGCCAGTCTTGTATGTGCCTTGATCCAACGCTACATGTATTCAGCTTTTGAAATTCGACAAATTTTTCATACTTCCTTAAATATGAAAAATTATGGTCTTATTGCTGAATAAAACTTAAGAAAAACAAAATAATTGTGCTTGCTTTCGGGACTATGTTACCATCACTAAAAGTAGAAAATTGCCAGCACATGAGTCCTAAACAACCCCATGTATTTTTCTAGGCATAAAAATAAAAGTTGGGTACAAATAAAAGAAATAGTGGTATCTTGAGATTGCGTATCATTTTTACTCCAAAGAGTCGGTGTTTGTGGATAAATATTTATATTCACTCAATAGATGAAAAACTCCAGAGTGGTTTCAATGTCTTTGTATCAGGAGCACTGCTGCCATTGTCTGAGCTGGTACTTTATAGGTGGTCTTAGAAAAGATGGTCTTAAATATCCTTTTGAGAGAGTGAGGTGGCATCAAAATATTTGAAATCTGTTATTCACTATTAATAGGTATACTGTCTAATCAAAAGGCTTGTGGCTCAGTGGCTATCTGTATGTGCAGAGTAGAGTACTAAAACAGCAGCTCAGATGTGATGAGAATCTGTATGTGCAGAGTAGACTATTAAAACGGCAGCTCAGATGTGATGAGAAGCTACAAAGCATCCTGCTCTGTTACTTCTGTTATGCCCAAGAAAACTGCTGTTTTCCTAGACACCGCAGCTTCTCCCCTACTGACACAGGTCCACAGCCAACTTGGAAACCTTACTTATTTGACATCTTCAAAATGTTACCCAACAATTTCTCTTTTGACTTCCTGCTACAGAGGATTTTCTATAAATGACTGAAAAGTACATTTGACACTAAATATGGGGAACATTTTCCAAAGGGAGTTTGACTTAGCTTCTCAAGGTTTTGAGGTCTGCTGTAGTCAGGGAAAAAAGGACTGGGTAGTTTATGAAGACACAATAAACTTATGGCTTGTAAAAAGTGAAAACTGGATTATATCAACTGTTTTCCAATTACTTAAACTTGATAAACACAAAAATTTTATGTATGTCTTATACTCCTTTTTATTATTTCATGTAAAATAAATCCAAACATGTTCTACATTAAAAAATATACACAGCACCAAGTAGATAAAAATTACTATTTACTTAGCTTCAAGCCCCCACCTCCCAAGGCAAGAGATTACCTAATTATACATGCATTCTAACTGTCCTGAATGAAATGTTCACCCTGGTTTTTGCTGGTAAAACTAAAAGAAAGGATCGCTCCCTTGCCAAATGTTTGACAAAAATCAGAAATTGCTTTTAGATGCAGTAACTTGTAACTGCATGAAATCACTGCACCGACTCTAGCTCCCCATTAAAAACAGCACTGTTCTCTGCCTGTCAGCAGGGCTGACTTATTAAAAGTATTCCCCTGGGTCAGGGGAACTAGTAAAAAACAATGCTTTCCTAACCACACTTTCTGACTGAAGCACATTTTATGGCTTCATGCAGCAGGACAGTTCCAGGAGAAATCCCTAAAGATCTGTTGGTGTTCTAAAGCAACTTAGAGGGTGGGTGTTGGAAAAAAAGCAACTAGTGCTGAATTATTTTAATGACCTCATCTGTTGTTGAAAACAATAGTGATGTTTAACATTCCTTTCTTCCACTTAGCATGATTAGCAAATATCACACAGTCTTGAAATTACAGCTATTGTACCTTTTGGCTGCAGGTTTATGGTTCATAGCATTAGCAGGAAAAAAAAAGACGTTTATTATTCAATATAGAAAAAAGCAATTACATATTTGAATAGATCAGAGAAGACCTCAGGAATAAGGTAAAATTAGGGCTGAGGATTGAAGGAATGTAACAAGAAAGCAAGAAAAGCAAGATATTTGCCAAAGAGGGAAAGTGTTGAGCAATATCACAGAGACGAAATAGTCAATAGCCCGAACCCTGGAATCGGACAGAATCAAGAGGGAATGATTTTATTAAGACAACCTTGCCTCAAGGCACACTTGGGGAATTAAAATCTCCCAGGCACAGGCAGGTGTGGGTGAGGACTGCGGTCACTGATTTAGAAGGTATTTGGAGAAAAGTAACAGCGTAGATAAACTCCTCTGTAGAGGAGGTAGACCCAAAGTGTGGAGTTTGGTTTTGTTCCTGCTTTCTGCTCATCGATCGGGTGGTTAGTTTGTTATGCCATGCTTTGTGGTATGTTGAATTTCAAGTCATGATATCTGCCCTGATGGCTTGGGCCATTGTTTTTAAGCAACTGGGGTGGGGGCATGGTTTTTCAGCAAGTGTGTACACTTGAAGAACATTTGATAGAAATAGAGGATATTGTAGGCGAGGGAGGAAACTCCAGTAGCAGATGCATTGTCAGAACAACTGCAACACAGTTGTTCTGACAATGAGAGATAAGGGTTGGAGCAGGGTAAAAATGGAGAGTTAATAAGAAAGGACTGAGTGCAGCTCTGTAAACGGCAGGTATTTTTCAGCACAAGTGAGCCACATTTGGTAAGACAATTCAGGATGATGGAAGAAAATTTTGGTGATGCAATTTGTAAGACTTTTGTATCTGTTGGTCTGGAGTGGGTGGTTATGCAAAACACAGGTTTGTCTTCTGATTTTAATATTGTTCTTTTAACCCTCAAGAGCATGTCTGGTGGTCATTTAAAATCACCTTAAGTTCAAGGTATTTTAAAGTTAGTACTCTGGTAATGTCTATAAGAAACAAGTTCAAGAAACAAATGATCAGCATCAGGAAAGGAGGCCTATATAAGCAGAGGTTGTTATTAAAGTTGAGAGTGTAGATGAGACAGCCCACAGGAAGATAACAGAGACACAAAACAGGAGTCAAAGAAACAGCCCCTCTTCTGTAAGAATACAAAAGAAAAAATTAAATCAAATGTTAAACAAAAGAAAAGAGAAAAGCTAGGAAAATGGCTTCATAACTAAGAATACTTACTTTGCAAACATGAGGAGTTGAGTTCAAATCTCTAGCACCCACGTAAAAAAGCTTGCCATGGATATATGTGCCTGTAGCCAAAGCACTGGGACAGACACTCAAATTTTAGATCCCCAGAGCTCCCTGGCCAACCAGACAAGCCAAATGACAAGTATCTTGTTCACTGAGAGATGTCTTAAAGAAACAGGCTGAGCAGAGAGAAAGGAAGACATGTAACATCTTCCTCTGGCCTCCACATCCAAGGGCAAAGGGACAAGCAGCACACGTTCACAAGCATGGAAGACACACAAATACAAACATACAACTCACATGCATACCATACCCACCCCACCCCACACACACACAAGAGAGGAAAAAAAGGAAGGAGAAAAGGAAAGAAAAGAAGAGAAGAAAGAAAATAAGAAGGAAAGTTATAGAGGAGAAAAATAATTATGGGAAGAAAACATGAAGTCAAAGAATTAGAATTATTTTAAAGAGGTTATAAAAAATGTATGTATGACACTATTATATTAGGTGATACTACTTAATATGAGAAAAGAGCCTTCCCCTCCCCCTAGTACCCATTTGCAGAGTAATAGGGTAGAGGCCTCAAAGGTATTGAGAAGTTAATGAAAAAACAAAAAAAATAATAAAAACAATGATTAAGATAACTCTTCTAAAGAGCGTGAAGAGTGAAGGGGTTTATGTAGGGCAGTGTGAGGGCAAGGTGGACTTCACCAAACACCAATGAAGTGATTTCTTGAGCTCATGAAGAGGGGGACATGTCGAAAGGAGAACTTACAGGGAGATCAACTGAATAGAAAAGAAAATTGAAAAAGCTCAAAAGATACCCAAGTCGGGGATATGACTTGGATCAGGATAAAGGCCATGAATGGAGAAACTTGGCAGTCTGGGGAAGAATCTAGCAAGGAGCCAGTCAGTCACTCAGAGCAATGTAAAGCATGGGTATAATGCAGAGCTGTTGAAAGCTATGTCCCAAAGATAAAGAAAACAGAGAGGACGATGGAATTAGGTAAGACATGATGTCAAAAGAATGAGTAGTAACAAAACAGATCATTCAAAAACTCTAGGAAAAAATTCCTTAACACTGGCTGCTTACATTCCACACTCCAACCCCAGGCCTCTCCCATCACCACCATTACACAGAGGCAGAGAGAGATTTGGCAGAAAACAGAGGTGCTATCCTCAGGGAACAGGTGTCAATTAGTCAAGGTACAGAAAGAATGTTAAGGAAAATTTCAGTCACCTGGGAAACTAGAACACCCACCCCCCAAAAAAAGATTGACATGAACCCAGTAGAAGAGGGTAGGAGAGAGGCTAGGTGTAAAGAGGCATGAACCAACACGGGGAGTTGAGCAGGGCACAGTGTCTGCAGCTGGGGGGAAATCAGCACAAGTCTTCAGCAGCCTGTGCATTCTGAACAGAAGACTCAAGAAACAAAGTTGAACTTGCTCTACTCTGTGAACATCAGAACAGAATTAAATCCAACTTCACTTCAAACCCCACACACAAGTGTTTCTAGCCACCCCCAGCCCAAAAAGAAACTTTTCATGGGCTTTCCTACAAGGATCATGGGACTCTAGCTGAAGGTATACGAAAGTCATGTATGTGCCCCTCCATCCTTTACATTACCCGAGCACAATAAGATTACAAATAAACCTTTGGGTTACCTAGAAAGCTTTTATTTTCTCTCTTTCTTTCTTTCCTTCTTCTACACCCCCAACCCCATAAGAGCTTCAAAAGAAAGCAAGTAGCCACAGGGGTGTGGAAATGGGGATAATAGGATTTTACAGCCTGATTATGTACACACACAAAAGCAGTACTTGGTTTTCAATGCCAGTTGGCTAGAGGGGAGGGAGGGCTGTCTAGACAATTACTACCCAAAGTAATTATCCTGCTGAATGTACACCATGGCTTGGGTAATTTTGACACTGCAAAGCTGAAGCCAGTTCATATCACTTATGCAACTTCTCATTTTTTATATCCTTGAAGTGGAGATTAGTGTTAAAATATACATCCAGGGAAGGCTGGGTGAAACAAAAGCCTAGCAAAGGTCTTTTGTTAAAGTATTTTTATTCATATTAGTGATCTTTTATACATAGATTGGGCACAAGCATTGTTGATTGTTTCTGATGGTGATGGCAGTATCATTTGTAAGGAATTCTGTCATATATATATATATATATATATATATATGTATATATATAATGCCTTTTAATCCACAATAAATCTACACATAAGAATTTTTGTCCCTGTTTTTCAGATGAGGAAATTAAGACTTTAAAAAAAATATAGAAATATGCTTTCATTCAACAAGGATTTACTAAGAACCTCCTCAATAACTATGTCTGGGGCTGGATATACAAAACAAAACCAATGTAGATATTCTGAGGGAGCAAAGTGCAGAAATTCATTTATTAAGTAAAAACTTAATGCATATAAAAAGAAAGTGTGTGGAAGGTGATTTGAAAATCACTACTGTAGGTGAATGCGACTAGGGAATCTATGTTGCATAATTAAGGGAAAGCCTAAGGTTGGAGGCATGGGCGGGGCAGGCAGCCATGTGAACAGGATCTAAACAGTGTTCTGTCCACAAGAAACATTTTATGTAGGGTGTCAGCTTAGAGCTTTTAATGGCTGAAGGAATGCTAGAGGGATTCACACTCAGTAATAGATACAGGAGATCTGAAGGGAGGAGGAGAAAACAGATGGGATCTCAAGTTGATTTAAATGAAATCCTCTGAGGGTTGACAAGGTAGGCCACAGGAAGAGGATGAGGAAGAGAGGTGGAGGAGGAAGAAAGGAAGAGAAGGAAGAGAGAAGGGAGGGGAGAAGAAGAGATGAGAGGAAGGGGAAGAGAGAGGAGAGGACAAGAGAGAAGGAGAGGAGAGGGGTAGGAAGGGGGAAGAAGGGGAGGGGAGAGGAGGGAGGGGAGGAATAGAGGGATATATGAGGAATAGAGGGAGATGAGGAAGAAAAAGGGAATGAGGGTAGCAAGAATGAAAACAGGAGAAGATGAAGAACTTAGGTGGGAGAGAGGAGGGGAGGCAAATAATGGAGACAGGGAGAGGGAGGTGGGAGGAATGGAGGAAGAGGGAGGAAATAAATGTGGTAAACAGGCCCCGACTCCAGCCATGTCTAGTGTCACTCCAAATGCATGAAGAGCATAGCCACTCCCAACCCTATATGAAGAGTTTGTACTTACAAAATTCAGTGGTAGCAGGGAGATAAGGAAAGACGTTCAGTATATATTATAGCTTTGGTGGGATATTTATTACACGTATGTAATTAGTAAGTAATAGAATAAGGAGCCTGCCTGACCCTAAATCTTGAGCTCTTGTCTACTTTCTTAAACAAACATGAGCAGAGACACCATAGTACCTTTATAATAGAGTTTGAGTTAAGGGAGGAAAAGGCTGTTCTGAGATGACAACTAGCAGCCAATTTTAGGATGGTTTGTAAAACATTCGGTGGGCCAAGGTAAACTTTTTCCTCTTTATAGACCTCTCCATCAGCAAGCTGACTAACGACTTCAGTCACTGTTGGTCTAGGGATACAAACTACTTCAGTATTCTCAATGGCATTTGTCTTCTTTCAGGTTTCAATGAATTTAAACTAGGATCTTAAGCAAACTTTAATGTCTGAGTTCACGATGCTCATATAACAGAAGAGAAGCGTATCTGGGACTATTCCCAGGCTTAGTGTTAAAAGCAGACATGGCCACTGTCTGAGCACTACTGCTGATAAGAGAGAAGGCCAAAATTATTCAATAAGAATTTTGAAACTTGAACATTTGAAATGCCTTATTTAGAGAACATTTTCTAGACACGCATAAACATAGAAAAGTATTAGAAGCAGACATTTGCTTCACAGTGTTAGAACATGTCACAGAACCTCAAGCTAGAAGACACTTCACCTAGGGTGGGAAATGGAAAGTGTGGGAAAATATATTTGAATTATAACTACAGGTTTTTAGAAGGTACATATTAGGAAAATAAGTAGGTAACTATCATTTAATCAATGTGTCTAGCTACTGCACTAGCTAGAGTTCACAGTACTTAAAATGAATTAGATGCTACTCTTATTGTTATTGTCTAAAGAGTGAATGAACTTCATGCATGGCCCAATCCAACAGGTGGAAGAATGAGGAGCTGAATGAATGTAACTTCCATGATGGCATCATCTGTGACAATTTCAGCAAAATTTCTTTTTAAAATGTAAATTATTGTACAGTGACTTGTACCATAACTAGTGAAGACCATTTACTAAATATCTCACAGCCATTGCTTTTTTTCATTCTTATTTCAAAAAAGAAACTAAGTTCAAATGCATAATGTATTTATTATATTATGTCCCTCAATATTGCATGGCATATACAATAAACTAAGATTTCCAATAAACAAGTTGACTCCAAATTCAAGTGTCCCAACTTGATGACTCCTGTCTTTTCTTCTTCTGTTGTTCTGTCCTGAGTAACATGCTGAGTAAATTTACACTTACCCAAAGTGTGTAAAACAATACACCTAACATCCCAATAAGCTACATGAACAATTGATATTGAAGAGGATGAGGAACAACATTGTTTTCTAAATAGACAGACCTGGGTTCACATCCAGTTTCTGCCATTTACTTGGGATATGGTTCTGTGCACTTTGTCCAGCATTTGTAAGCCACAATTTCACCTTCTATGAAGCTGGAAAATAATGTCTCTAATTGTTAGGAATAAATTATGTATATTAAGCAGGACATTTAAGTCATACTTGGATCTTAGTTAAGTGAAGGAATAACAATTTCTTCTTAAATACTCAATATTGGAAAGCAGTTGGAATGGTAAAGTTTTTTCTTTGCATTTTGCAGAATCTGAATATTTCTGTTGTTAAGAAAAGAGCACCTATCTAGATGGTTACTTGTTAAATCAAAGTCACAGGGTTATTGACAGATACTATGTTTAAACACTATAGACACTATTTCAGATGAATTAGCTCCTGCTGGTGGGAAGACTGTAATCTCATCGACTACAGTCTTTGTTTAAGTTCAACAGCAAACTGGCATTCTCTCCCGGTGGTGAGCCCAAACCAGCATGCCCTTGGTGTCATGGTGGTAAACGATATAATCTCTTGTTTTGTGCTCATGTTTAAACCTATTAAATAGTTTATCTGCTGCTGGTCTTTTCCAGCTCCAAGACTCTAGATAGCATTTTTCTCAAAAAAAAAAAAAAGAAAAAAAGAAAAAGAAAAAAAAGAAATTTCTTCAGAATTGGGCAAGAAGCTCAGTGTTAGGAGCACGTCTCAAACAAGAGGCCCTGACTTCCTTTTGTCCCAGTATTGAAAACACATGAATCTCTAGGGATGATAAGTAATACTTTTAAAAAGATTACCCTGTGAGTGAAGATTAGGTTTCACTATTTAACAGAGTGTACTGATCTTCCTAGGAGAAATGCATTAATTCACAAGCACATTAAGCGTTTTCACTTCTGCAGACAAATTGCACATTCTCACCTACAGTTTCGCCTTTCCTTAGAAGTCCCAGACTGAGATGGGACAGGAAGTCCAGTACAGCAACTAACCCTTCACTGCATTTGGGGACAAGACATAGGAGACATGGTTCAAACTAGGTTGTTAATAAATATGTAAAGTAAGTTGATAAATCATCTTAAAGTTAAGTGGGGGGGAACTTACTGTGATAAAGCAAATGTAGAATATGTCATGCTCAGTGACACAAAGAATAACCACTCAGCCAAAGGTGAGAAATTCAGGTATATTCAATGACTATACTACCCTCAAAGATAAAGAAATACAGGATGACGAATTCTCTACACATATGCTAATTCTTTGCGTTTCTCATTCAGCTGTTCCATGACAGATAAAAGAGTGACCAATTTATTCCTTCTAAACATTTCTGGGACAATGGATTCTACAGTCTATTTTAGAATGTCTTCTAAGATTCAATGTAGATAGTACAGTGTTTTAATATAGATTTTAAATGTAGACGCTACAGTATGATACAGCTTCCTTCAGACCCCACCTCCCCCACCGAGGGACTGCTCATATGTGAAACATGGGAGAAGAGGCATCAGCACATGTACTGCCACTTGCCAGCAGGACAAGTTAGGGAAATGACAGCTCTGACTCTGCCTCCTCTCATTTTAGCTTAACATAATGGCAAGTGAGTTAAAAGTGAATAAGCATAGAGATCCTCCTACCTCTGCCACTTGTCTCCTGGGTGTTGGGATTAAACACATGAACCAGTGCACTCAGCTGCTTTTGTTGTTTGTTTGTTTGTTTGTTTGTTTGTTTTTTGATACAATATCTCTACAGAGCTCTAGCTGTCCTGGAACTTCCATGTAGACCAAACTGGCCTGAAACTCATAGAGAATCAACTACCTCCCAATGCTGGGATTAAAGATGGTCATCACCACACCTGGCCTTACTTGTGTTCTTTAATTGGGTAGCATTAAAAACAAATAAATACTATCAACTCAATACATCCATAAATCTTCCATAGATAGCAAAATGCAGTAACAAGTCATCAAGCGTGCATGTAGTCTCACTGGTGTCAAGTTTCTCAGACTTGCCTGGTGATACAAAATACCCAGAAATTGTGACCTAGCAAGTCCTGGGTGGGGCCTTGATCTTTGTGTATATTTAGCTTTTCAGTGACTCTGGAAGGTAGACTGGCTTGAAATTCTTGAGCAGGTTGAAGCTTCATGCAACTAGAGAACCAGGGAATACCTAGCAATCACATCCACCTAAAAGAATTGTTCTCTTAGACATTTATGTATATGGGAATATCATAGTGATTTTTTTAGTCACAAGTATTTTATATTATTTCTCAGTAACAAATATTGAGCCTATGTTAAAATGTAACTCACATCAGAGCATGTGAAAGTTAATTGAAAAACAATCCTCTTAGATATGAAAATCACTGGAAAACTGAGAATGGCTAGCAGAGCATCAGTAGCAAAGATACACATAATTCTGTTACTCGGCCAGAGGACATACAAGAAGAAGTGTTCAGTGGCCAGGAGCTCTGGTTATTTGAGGAGTGTATTATGGTTATTTATAATGCTACTGCCATTGCTGACTAAAAATGCTAAAATGTTAAGAATATTCAAATAACAAATTCATTATAAAAACAATTAAGGGCTAGTATTCTTTCCCCTGATTCTTTTGAACATTAGTATTCAAAAAGAAAACACAGTTTCAGTAAAATTAGCACATGTGTGAACAAGAAATTTTGAAAATAAAAGAAAAAAGGAAACAAGCTTCTATTCCAAGATACCAAGCTCATCCCAAGATATATGCTATACATGAACAACCTACACTCCAAACATAAACATACATGAACAACCTACACCCCAAACATACACATACATGAACAACCTACACTCCAAACATATACATACATGAACAACCTACACCCCAA
>NW_022196897.1:125950157-125950460 GCF_008632895.1 Mastomys coucha | reverse complement strand
AACCCTACACTCCAAACATATATATACATGAACAACCAACACTCCAAACATATACATACATGAACAACTTACACTCCAAACATATACATACATGAACAACCTATACTCCAAACATACACATACATGAACAACCTATACTCCAAACATACACATACATGAACAACCTACACTCCAAACATATATATACATGAACAACCAACACTCCAAACATATAAATACATGAACAACCTATACTCCAAACATACACATACATGAACAACCTACACCCCCAAACATACACATACATGAACAACCTACACCCCC
>NW_022196897.1:125947715-125950142 GCF_008632895.1 Mastomys coucha | reverse complement strand
TACACCCCCAAACATACACATACATGAACAACCTACACCCCCAAACATACACATACATGAACAACCTATACCCCCAAACATACCTCATACATGAACAAACTACACCCCAAACATACACATACATGAACAACTTACACCCAAAACATACTTCATAATGAACAATCTATACTGTAAGACATACCCCATACGTGAGTAACTTATACTGAGACACATAACCCATATATGAATAGTCTATACCCCAAAACATACCCAATAACTGAGACACACCAAAAAGGTTATGTAAAGAAATGGACACAATAAAACCACAAACAGCATCCACTGAATGAAGTGCATGTAACATAGATGCTTAATTTTTAATGTTGATAGTTATGAATTTCATGAGCTACTGTATCAAGAAATTTATTTTTTTGCTATTGTTTACAATATATTACATACAATATATATGTCATATATATGAATATATGTATGGATATAATGATAAAATATATTATACATAACACACACACATACACACATACACACACCCATGCATATTATGGCTTAGGATCCAGAGTAGGACAATGAAATCAACAGGTAAAACAATAACAAAATTAGCCAGTCCTTGGCAATTTCTTGGTAGAGAGTTACTTGCTGTATATACAGATTTGGAACAGAGTTTAAGCAGTCAATGATAGGTACACAGTGTTACAGGTATTACAGGTTCTTAGGCCAGGCAATAAGTAAATCATCTACTAGGTATTACGTGAAGTGTGGCCCAGAGAACAAACACAAGGCATGCACGTATTCATTCACCCACTGTCCCAAGGGCTAGGAAAACTAAAGGCTACTTAGAACTGATACAACTATTCCCAATAGGCTATTAGTATAGTGTTAGGTTCAGGTTTTCATTACAATTTTTCTTACTTCAAGACTCTCCTAATAAAAATACTGTATTCTTTGTATGACTAGCAAAAATTATTCTTTTCTTTAAGGAAATTACCAAAGACTTCTTTCTGTTTTTCTTTCTTTCCTTCCTTCTTTCTTTCTTTCTTCCTTCCTTCCTTCCTTCCTTCCTTTCTTTCTTTCTTTCTTTCTTTCTTTCTTTCTTTCTTTCTTTCTTTCTTTCTTTCTTGTTATTATGTTTAATGTGACAGCAAGGTCACATAGAAACTTAAAGAAAGGTCACATAGAAACTTGCTTAAAGAAGCAAGGAGATTCTTTGTCAAAGAAAATTTGTTTTAAGTTCTTGTCATTTCATTCAATTAAGAAATAATTCAAGAACAAAACAATAAAATGGCTGAAGTTCCAAGTACTACTTCCAAATTTAGGTCTAGAGAAGGATGCTACAGAGTCCTGTGAACTAAGGGCACCAGCAGTTTAGGGGCAGGGTGAACAGCAGTTCAAGGCTGACAAATGAAAAATGTGTATCCTTGCCCAGTGAGGGAAGAGCCGCTGGCTTGATGTTGAGATGAGACAACTGATATAGGGCTTTCATTCCTCACCCTTACCTTATTTTCTATTCTTTCTTTACTATTGGTATATCTCCACAAGCAAGACAGAAGCTATTCCCAGTGATGGCTCTATGAATTTAAAATGCGAAAACTCTAGAAACACACTGGCATTTATAAAGATTTATGTAGCCTCCTGCATAGCCACTTCTTAGAGCAAACCCACAAGTGATTTGCTAAAGTGTACTAAACATTTATGACATGGGTATAGTCTCGGCTCTTTGAGACTTTTTCATATTTTCTTGAGTACCATGATCAGCCCATTTTCCTTATTTGATACTGTTGTAAGAGACACCAGAATCCACAAGTCAAGCAACTAACTGAGTCTTTAAAACTAATATCAGTGTCACAGAAAAGCATCTCTCAAAGTGAGTTCAATACAAAGTAGAAGATAGAAACCATTTTAATCCAATGCCTTGAACTGCTTAAAATCTAGACTCCACTGCTCTCTGAGACTTCAACTGAAGTACACTTTTAAAGAACTGGTGCCATAATTCAGCAATATCCAATGACAGAGCTTATTGAGGCTCCCAAACTGAGATCTGTTTGCTTAGGGTTGACACAGCACAGAGACAACTTAGATAGTCAGTAACACAAATGACATCACTATGTTCCAATCTAGAAGTTTTTATTACTGCAAGTTTTGCTCTGGGCAAGCTGCAGCAATCATTACATTGTGATAGTAGATACAAATTTTCTCTCTAAGCACTATAGAGGGCTTGTGCTGACAATATACAGAACGAGTCCAATCACAATATAGCTGGAAAAACTATATAAGACATTTTTTGTATGACTTGTTCTGTTTGTCTTCTAGATGAATACTGTCACCTTCGGTGTTCACAAAAATCACCCATACTACTTTATCGCCTAGCATAATCACTATTCTTCTACCATTGATGATGTTCTTTGAGATTATAACTGAATATCTTCAAAAGAAAAA
>NW_022196897.1:125918335-125947081 GCF_008632895.1 Mastomys coucha | reverse complement strand
CCATGTCTACTTGCTGCCATTCTACCCACCACAGATTCTAAGTCTTTGGAACTATGAGTCTCAATAAACATTTTGTTTTGTAAAATGCCTTGTTTATGGTATCTCTTCACAGCAATAGAAAAGTAACTTAGGTATATCACAAAGCAAATGAGTACACATAATAGACAGAAGCAATATATCAAAACTCATTTTTCAAAAAAAATCACAAATCCATTTTCATTATTACTTGCCCTTACATATCTCACAATAATGACAATACCTTCATGAAAATCACCTCTGAATATTCCCATCTCTTTGCACTGTCCTATTGGTAGTTAAATTACAACATGAGTTGTAGAGGGACTATGTATCACAATCAAGTGCCAATAAAGGATAAAGAGCAAACATTTTAAGTTCTTAGGATCAACAAGACATATGTAAAATAAGGTTTCATGCTTTTATATACAACTACCAAGAATATTAATTTCTGAAGTACACATAAAAAAACATTTGCATCTCTACAAATTTGGTTAACACTCAGAAAGTCAAAGGCTTTACATCAGACAGTCTATGTTTCACTGCAATTTCAGAGGCAAAAATAACTTTTAAACAGTGAAAAATATTCTTTAAGAGTTTTATTGAATTATATGCCAGGCCCTGTTAAGATATTGGACTATAGCAGTTAATAAAAACAACTAAAAGATAGCAATGCCACTGACTCCTTAAATTTTGCAGTCCCTTAGAATTTGTTCTAAGTCATCTATATAAACACTTTTCTTAGAAATCTCACTCTGTGTTTTGGAATTCCTATATTACATATCCTATAATGTGTATATATGTGTGTGTATATATATAGATACAGATATATATATGTATCTATACATATATATATAGATAGATGTGAATATATATATATATATATATATATATATATATATTTCAGTCAACAATAGACCATGTCTCTACAATGATCTCATAAAACTGTAATAGGCCTCAAAACTGCCTATTGCACAGTAGTGTAGTAAACACTGTAACATCTTAGTGTGATACACTCCTCATTTGTTTGTGATCAAGCTGGCATGAACAAATCTATTGTCCTGCTAGCCTCTGAAAAGTGTATCACATGCAATTACATATCATATACGGTACTTGCTAATAATAATAACGTGCCATATCGCTGACTTATATGTTTGGAAATTTATATGTTTTACCTCTGCTTCTCATCAAACGAGTCACTACAACACAGTCCTGGGAGGTTCCCAGAGGACAGTCTGGAAGGCAACACTGGCATTGTAGGAGATGGCACCTCCATTGTACTGATATCTTCCCTTATCCCTGAGGAGTGCAAGCTATGAAGCAGGAAGACAGTGACAATGATGGTCTTCGACATGCTCAGGTCTAAACTAGTATTGCATGTGTGCCTTAGATTTCAACAAGAAAAAAATTTAAGGTAAAATAAAACATAGAAAAAGCTTATAGAATTAGAATATAAAGAAAGCACTTTTGTATAGTTACATGTACTTGCTATGTTTAATCTGTGTTACTACAAGAGTCAACAAATTTTAAAAATTAAACATTTTTAAATGAAAATGTTATAGTAAGCTAAAGTTATGTTCTTTAAATAGGAAAAAATAAATTTAGTACCATTAAGAATATAGTCTTTATAGACTCCACAGTAGTGGACATCAATGTCCCTGACCTTCACAGCCACTCACTACTGACTCACTGACTCACCCATAGAAACTTCTAGACCTCCAAGCTCCATTTCTGACACGTGCCCTATTCAAGAGGACTGTCTTTTGATCTTCTATACAACATTTGACTGAGTACTTTCTAAATTCAAATGCATAAATACTTACATTTTTTAAGAGTTTCTGACAATATGTAGTATACAAATATGCTGTACAGGTTTGTACTCTTAAAGTCACAGGTTATATAGCTTAAGGGTGTAATGGGGTTATGCGACTCTTAAAATTTGGATAAGCAGATGCTACGTTGTCTAATGAACATTTCTCAGAATTTATCTCCATCATTAAATGACATTTAGCTGTATATTTATGCAACCACAAGCCTCACATTTTGTATGAAATAGGCAGATAATAAAATGAGTAAACAAGAGATATTTTGTAGTAAATATGTAAGTCCTGTGAAGGAAAATAAAATAAGGGCAAGGGAAGGGACTACAAAATGACAGAGCCCTATATTTTATACAGAGTAAACCAAGACACTCTAAGCTGAGCCGGTGAAAATTTATCTTAAAAATCAATCAAAATAAAAATATAAAGCATGTATCTTTACAGGTTCTAAACTTTTGTCATGACCATATATTAGACTACATAAAACAAAAAGTGAAGTTTTCTAGTATAATGGTAGAGCTGAGACAAAAAATCACAGGTGCAAAGGCCACGAACAAGGAGCATGGAGTCTAAATCAAAAATATGAGCTGACTAACCACGTGCAGATTTGTATCATGGTTCTAAGGACCAGTAGAACTACTAAATCTTTTGTAGACAAAACAGAAGAAAACAAAACAAAAATTTTAAAAAGCCATATCACTGTCAAAAGCAGTATTGTAGGTAAAAGAAAAAGAGATGGATGGCTAGACTGATGTGGTTGAAGTCTGGAGGGTGAAGGAAAACAAGATCTCCTGAAGTTACAGCCTAAAAATTCATTGAGTTTCTGTTGAAGCAAGAAGGAAATAAAATATTAGCAAGAAACTGACAATATACTGTATAACAGAATAAATGAACAAGCTAGTCAAGGTCACATTCAAATTGAACCGTGATTTGAAACTAAGCCAGAAGCAAATAATGTCTCATAAGTATTGGAAGGTAATCTCTGACTTCTTTATTCTTTAAGAATAGTAGTTATCCTCCACCACATAATCACCAGTGTCAATTTTGGCTAGAGAATGGACACTAAGGAACTTTGGAAAGTATGACATAAGCACCAAGGGAGAGAGCAGCATAGTCTACCCTAAGCTGGACAGAACATAGTTGAACTATTAGGTCCTGGAACTCGGTTCACATAGAGCTATGAAAAAAAAAGTCTGCAACGAACATAAAATTTCCAGTGACTTGCCTGTGGTGAAAAGTAATCCAGAAGTCAAACTATTAAGTATAATGACAGTTCTTCTTACCTCGACAGTATGACAGGAAAATTCATACTCATAAGTACTAAGAAAATAGAAAAGGTCTCAATGATATAGAAATTTCCATTTCTTTATCTTAGATGTCAAGTCGTAGTGAAAAGTCAAGAGACTCAAAATGTGTTCATCCTGGTAAGTGATTAAAAGATGGGGTCACAGAGCTGAGAGGTCAAACTATTTCAAGGGGCATCAATGTAGATGTTGAATTCACACAAAAGAATCATAGAAGGGACTATGACATTGCTGGCCTCTGTCCTTCATCAGATGATTCCCAGCACACTCTATGAATAAGCCACTGTATGACTGTGACTGTATTGAGAAACTTTGCTCTGCTGAATGTAACTTTAAATGTATGGGGGCTGTGGGGGGAGAATAGGGAGGGATGTCAGAGGGGCTTGAATCATTAAAAGACATATTTGGAACGATGTTGAATGGGAGACTATAAGCTTTAGAAAAGACACAAATTTGATGCATATTAAGTACCAGTTATAAAGGAAATGGATCAGTCAAAGGGCTCCTCAAATGGTGGTGTCAGCCAGAGGGTAATCTAGTCATTAGAAAGTACAACAAAGATGTATATCCTGCCTGGGACTTACTACTTCAATGAATGAAAGCCAAATACGGCAAAGATGAACTGAGGGACACACGTGGTGGCTTTTCCTAAGGGTTTAGCATGTGAATGTGGCTTTTCAAGGAGAGGATGTAAGAGCTGTGACTACTGTGCATGTCATCATTCTACCTGAGGAAAGCGACCTTTCTGGGCATACAGTGGCTACTTTTTCGGTTTCCCCAGCCAAAGTCAAACAGTGGTAAATGGCAATCAGCCTTTCCATTATTTGTTTCCCAAGAGCATTGCCAACTGGAAGTAGCTGGTGGAACAGGACTTGACAAGAATCACTGGGGAAAATGCACCATTACAGAGCCATGTAACTCTGTTACTCAGAAGAATATTCTTTGTGAAATTTATCCGAATCTCAGCACATGCTGCTTTCACCCTCCTCCGTGCAGGACTCAATAAGCAACCCCACCTCTCTGCTGGCACATCACAAGGAAAGGCCTTTGGAGTAAGGATCAGCTTACTGATCATGCTCTTCATAAAAAATTTAATAATCTTTGAATGAATGTAGAAAAAAAATCAATATTTTTTGTTTACCAATTTTAAGATGACCTTCAAGACAATCCCTACCATAAAGAGGATAACAAATTTAAAAGAGATACATAAAATGCATTCTCATTAATTAATTATTAAGTATGACACTATTAAATAATCAAGTAAAGCTAGGTGTCTATGTCAGGTGCCTTATCAATAAACAATCTTGGGGAAATTTCAGAGTCATAAATACACTACTATCTATCTGTGATAGGCAGAAGTCTAAGAATGGACTCCAGGTAAGCCAGGCGTGGTGGCGCACGCCTTTAATCCCAGCACTTGGGAGGCAGAGGCAGGTGGATTTCTGAGTTCGAGGCCAGCCTGGTCTACAGAGTGAGCTCCAGGACAGCCAGGGCTATACAGAGAAACCCCGTCTCGAAAAACCAAAAAAAAAAAAAAAAAAAAAAAAAAGAATGGACTCCAGGGACTTTCACCCTCTTACAATATCTTCTCCTTCAAATGAGGGTAGCATTGAAATCAGAGAGCCTGTAAACATGAAAATATTAATCAGGATATAGCTGCCTTTGAAGGTGGAGTAGATACATGGAAATGTGAATGGCTCTCTGTTGACGGTCAACATAAATTAGAAACCATAGTACAACAGCCACAAACAATGAAAGAGTGTTAATTAATTGAATATTTTTGGAAAACAATATTTTCCCCAAGCCTCCAGATGAGATTCTAAGAGGTTGACACCTTGATTTCAGCCTTGTGAGGAGAAAAGCCAGCTAGACTTCTGATGTACCTGCACTGTAATACATTGAGAAGTTTATGGTATTTACAAAGCAATAGAAAACTAACATACTTTTTATACATACTTTCATTTCATCTATGTGAATAAATACAGGTAGGAAATGCAATCTTTGTTGTTGCAAGAAAAAAATGTGTAATCTAAAGAGATCAAGATTAACCCACGGTTTCAAATTAAAATTCATACTTTATAAGTGTATATAGATTGATTTTAAAATGCTAAGTTGAATCCATTAGAAGTATTCTAAATCTGTGTCAAAGAAGAAAACCAAATCAATATTTATATAGTCTAATACCAAATGTATACATATACAAACAGGTTTAAGGAGATTGTGTATGTATATTTATGTATATGAGATATGTATATTTAGAATATAGATTATATATTTGTAAAGACACATTTATATTCCAATTTATATCTTTGCTCAAACAAAATACCCAACTTACTAGGAGAAATGTAATCAGTGGATACAAAGATCATTTTTAGACAAAATAATAGTAAAATGACAAGCCTAGAAGACAATCAACATGGCTCTAACCACCACACTTCCCAGAGGGTGAAGGAGAAGCATTGTCCCAAAGGGAAGCAAGAATTCTAATGAATTAAATGGCAGCTCTCTCCACAGTTCCTATATTTGCAGTGAGGTTTACTGCAGGAAAGACAGGATAGTGAGCTCCAGTGTGAGTCTTCAACCTCTGTAGTCTTATCCCTTTAGCTGGATATGCCCCCACCTAAAGAACCATCAACAAAGTTTACTGTATACAGCAAAGCTCTCTTCCAAAACAACAGATGAAAGATATTTTAATATGATCACAATTTTGAGCAGTCCATGTCCCCCAAGCTAGGACTGTAGACAATACTTAAAGGAAGAAAAAAAGACAGCCCAGTCATAAAAGAATATAGGTAAACAAAGAAAATCTAGGAAAGAATGCTGCAGGATATTTGATCACATTGTAATCCTCAGATTGTGTTATTTACTGAAAAGTCATTTCTAATCTGTGGCTCACCCTTTAGCACATACCTTTAAACCCTTTGGCTGGAATACAGACATTCACTGAGTACATACCTTTACTCTCAAACAATGAAAGTAAAGTTAGTTTGTAGAAAAAAGCAGCCATGTTTGAAAGTGAAGTCTAATTGAGTGGCAGACAAAGTGATGAATCAGAAAGATTTGAGAGAATAGGATATGCTCTACTGTCATAAGAGAGAGGAAAATGAAGCTACTTAAGAGAGCAGTGCAGGCAGAGAAGAGAAGTAGGAGGCAGTTTTACTGGGAGAGTTTTACAGAGACAGGTTGAAGAGAGAACAAGTTAGATACACATAAAGCCAGAATGAGACAGAGAATGAGGAGCCAGAAGAGTAGAACAGATTGTTAGAGTTAGTTTGAGGCCAAGTTGAGCAATTCAGGAGAATCAGAGATGGGGGTGGACAGATTCAATTAGTTAGCTAGGAGAGGAGTTCAATCAGTCAGCAAGAGTTCAGAAAGAACTAGGAAGGGGTGAGCTTATTCAACAGCAAGTCTCAAAGGCAGAAAACATCTAGGCCTAGATTAGATTGGAGGGAGGCTAGAAGCAGCCAGGTTAGCAGACGGCGGCAGTAAGCCTCCGAGGCAACAATTACCTCTGGCAAATAAAAGATACTTTTACAAATGAATAAACTGCATCCAACACAATAAAGCAGACAAATATATATGAATAATAGATCAGAAATGAAAAACAAACAATAATTAAATCAATCACAACCACACCAACAAAATTACAGCAATTACCAGATCCCTTTCAATGGCATCTTTGTGTAAAGGCTATTAATTCACCAATTAAAGACATAGACTAGATGACTGGTCTTAACATAATATTCAATGATTTGTTACTACAGCCTATTAGATAGAGTGCCTGGCTAGCACCCACAAAGCCCTGGGTGCAGGCCCCAGCACCACATGAACTGGTGTAGAGTCACCTGCCTGGAATCCCCAAACCTGGAAGGTAGAAGCAGAAGGAACAGATATTAAAGGTTATTACCTATTCAGAGTTCGAGGGCAGTCTGGGTTACATAAGACTTTGTCAAGAACAAAGCAATTAAACACCACCACCCAGTTAAAACCACACTGCACTAGAAAAGAAACATACAATTAACAGAGAAAAGATAAAAGTCAATATACCAAACAAACAGAAACCAAAACCAACCAAATAAAAAACCCTCTGCTATATCTGATATAGTATACAACAAATAACATAAGAGAAGAGCACTATACACTAATTCATATATATTAATAAAGAAAACAATCCATAAAATACATAAAAAGACATATTCATATATAAGACATAATTTATATATATAATATAAACACACAGTCCTGTTTACAAGGACAGATAGGTCCATTTATAATAGGAGGTAACTTAGCTCATCAGTTGATAAAACACTCAGGAAAAAAATCAATAAAGGAAATCTAGCGAACGTCATTGACTAAACTGATTTAATGTAAATCTGCACAATTTCTACTCAAAGCTATGGACTACAAGCCTTCTCAACACCACATGAAACCTTCTCCAAAATAATAATAGAAAATTATTAGCAATAATGGAGTAAAACTGGAAGTCAAAAGTAACAGAAGCAACAGAACCATACAGATATGAAGAGACAAAAGAGAGAATCATTATAGAATATTTGAATATATATATATATATATATGTATATATATATATATATATATATGAAGAGACAGAAGAGGGAATCATTGTAGAATATTTGAAAACCTAGATTCTCAAATAATAGAATACAGAAGAAATGGATAAATTCTTATAAGTATATGCCTTACCAAAAGTATAACAAGATAATACAGATATAGCAAAAGTGATGATACTGATCTTTTATTAAGTTAACTAAAACTTTCCTTATAAATTTAAAATTATATATTCTAGCACTGTTGGCTAAAATTAAAATTATATATCCTAGCAACTGATTTATCTTTCTATCAAAAGTCCTGTACAAAAATGATGTGCCATGCCCACAGTAGTGCCTCTGCCTCATTTATATCACATGCATTCATTCCACATCATTCATGCTTATCAGCCAGGATCTTCTACTCAATAGTTTCCTATATGTCAGACAGAAATTGAAAACAGAAAACTGGGCTTTGAATCTGGCCAAACTGAGTTTCAGAAATTAGTACAGAGCTGAAGCAGTCATTGAAATAGTTGATTTGATCATTTCTGCCTTTAATTAGTATTAAATAAGTGTCAAAATACGTGTCTGGCCAAAGAAAGTTCCAAGTCATATAAAAAAAATCAATGGAATGAGAATAAATAGTCTATTGTTCTTATTCTGTACAAACATGCCATTAAAATTTGAGCGTGTTTCTTAAAGTTCATGCTTTGGGAACATGTATGTTGCTGATATGTGGAAGCGGACTTTCACAGATAGACCTAGAGGACGATGGAGTAATGCAGATGCGGACCTATGATGCTGCTGTTGGCTTTGCAAGAAGAGAGAAGGATTTGTCCTCTCACTTGTAATGGAAATTTATTTTCTACAAACTCCAGTTTGTAGTTTCTGTCATAACTACAGAAGATAGACCAAGCTATGTAACCAATAAAGACATGTTCTTTACTTAACATACTAGAACTAAATGAAGATGCTGTGACATGTACGCTCTACCAACAAAGAGTGAGTTTGGAGTTATACAGAATTATTTTGTGAAAACTCTCTGATTCATAATCACTAAAACTTTTGGAATTATCATGAAATGTCATGATATATTTATTATGAGATTCACACAACACATTTGCACACAGCAGCATGCTACAGGTAATGAATTTTCGCAAAAAGACACTATGGCAGCATTTTCTAATATCAGTATTAGTAAATGAGTACTTTTCTTCTAAAAAAAATAAGTTTATACCATACACAGAGCTGTGAGTGGTTTAGCCCTCTGTCACATAATCAGCAGTCATACTTTTATAAGTGACTTAGAGAAGCTAAAACATGTCTAGGTGTTGGGGTACGGGCACACTGCTCTGTCAGGTCCAGGTATGACCCAGCAATAGGATACAGAATACACACACTAATAGTACTACAACCCATTCATTCATTGAGAGGTTTTTTTTTTTTTTAATAGAATGTAAAATTCAGGATCTCAGTCAACCAATATTTGTCTGTGCCTGGCAAAAAGAAGTCTTTGGCTATGTAAGAAACCTGAGTCTCATGCTTTTCCTTTTTTCAGAGGCTTCCACAAGTACCATTATCCCTTTCATTCTGAAAAGTACTTTTACAAATCCCAATCTCCACAAGAGTCCTAGAGTTAAGTAGATAGAGTAAGTACTCTTTTAAGTTTGGAGAAACATAATTAACATATTGTACATAAAATTTACTATAAGTGCTTGAACACCAGCATCTACATGAAGAAAAAGAGTATGGTGCCCATAGAACAACTGTGACAATTTAAAGAATATTTAATATCATTCAACCTGGAGAAGCAGTGGTTAACCCAAAATGAACTGGTCTGCTTAGCAAAAGGAAGGATTTATCACTGTGTAACAATTTTGCTGTTAACCAAATTATTGTGTTTTAAAATTAGTTCAAAGTATTTGCCTTATTCAAAAATTAACCATACTAAGCAGAGTGCACATAGATAATATAGCCCATTCATGCAAATACAGTCTTCTATATCTGCACATTCATAAAGGATCAGCAGTCAGGCAGCTGCTGTGAGTAAATCTGTAGAAAGACTGCAATGTCACATACATGGGAATCATAATGTAATTCTTACTTCTCACCAAGAGACAATGTTATACCATGAATTTAAAGTCATAAAATGACAGAATTATGAACAGTTGATACCGTCTTTAACAAATCAAGACATTAATATGATCTCCAGGACAGTCAAAAAGAAAATTCACTTGTTTTGATTCATAAGGGGATATTTAACACAATTATAAATCCAGCTAAATATCGAGTGTCTTTTAAAATCAACTTTAAAGCCCCACCTTTGATAAACACATACATATGAACCTTGGAGAAGAGTGTTCAGAAGGAGGTATGTAACAAAGGCGTCTCTTGATGTCTACTCTTCACTATTGAAATAAGGCTGAATTATCTCTGTGATAAATGCATTCCATTCAATAATTAATTTTCAAATAAACTACTTGCCTATAAAATATCCCCATAAACTATATAAGTTCATTTAGGCTTCTTTTAAGCTCCCTATTAATATATCAAAAAATGTTATTAGCTACTATGCACAAAAGAATTGTAACACATAAAAAGAATTCATTTTATATAAACAAATAGTATTATTCAAACTCAAGTCCATCCTATACTAAGACTTGTTGACTAATGAAGAACTGTGAGAAGATTGGAACTTAGTTGCAAAGTCTGGATTTCAAGATGCAATGGTACACACACACACACACACACACAAACATGTACATGTCACACACAACACACTCATACACACATTCACACACACTCACATTTACTCATATACAAACATGTATACATACACACACACATATGCATACACACATTCATACACTCTCTTACACAGTCTCCATCACAAGTGCATAAACTATAAATAAATTACATGGAAATTGTGCCGCGGGCCGGCCGATTTGGGCCTCCCTCAACCCGCGGGAGAAACAGGGGTCCTAGTAAGGTCGACAAGGCGTAGGCGAAGAAATGACGGCAGAGACGACACATGAAGTATAAGATCTAAATGTATTTCTTAGAAACGGCATCAGACTTTTACAGTCATTGTAAAAGAGAGATGGTAAATCTGGCAGCTCAACAGTTGAGGTACATCTGAGGCCATCTGAAACATACTGGGTCTAAAGCAGCAGCTATCTCCTCTGAACTGGTGCTGCATCCCCCGGGACCAAGTGCTCTGGGCCCGGGGAGACTGCGAGAGATACATGAATCTGAGTCTTAGCCCATCTAAGTTCTAGTGTTAGTCCTGCATGTGAGTCCAAGTCCTTCTTCCCCCAGTCCCAGTGCTAGACTGAAGTCACGCAGACAAGCGACCCCCACACCCAGGTCAGCAGAGTCTGGTAGCTAGTTGAGAAGCAGGAGGAAGAGGGGTGGAGCCCTCCCTGTTGAGGTATTCTTATGCTAATTCTCTGGTTCTTGCTGGAGGCAGGCAGAGGGGAGTCCCAACCTAACACTTTTAGCTACTAGGATAGTTGGAAACATTGTGTCCGCCAGGAGACAATGCCCAATCTTAACCATTTACAAATCATTACTTGGGGTACCTTTATGCCTAATTATGAGGCCTTGTTGACGATTGGAAAGACTAATCTGGAACACGTCTGAGTTAGGGGATACCAGCGACTAGTCTGAAATCCAGGAGGCACAGAACTCCTTTTGAAGTCTTATTGCCTCTTATCCTTTATCAGGATTTTATCCCCGATATTTTGGATGTGACTGGAGTAGACAAGTGTGCGTAGCAAAATTGTTCATCTTATGTTCGTTCATATTTCAAAGTAAAACATTCTGTACATTTTTAAGAGTTAGGAGTGATTTGGTTTAGTTGAGATACTGTGCCAAGTATATATTAGACAGCTAGCACCTAAGTTACTTCTCTAATCTGAAAGGCTTCCTCTATCTGTTGCTATATCTTCATTTAAAACACACACATAAGAAATAATTTGCTGCCTGTTCAGGCTCATTTATCTCTTCAGAAATAATGTAATGTGTTGGAAAGGTGCTATGCTGAACTTATTTTTAAGGTGTCATGTTTCCCACTGGTGGCTATTTTACCAAATACAGTTAGAAGACAGGCAGTGAAGATAGTCTGTGGTACAGAGGAAAGAGACCAAAGACTGTCCACAGGGCTTCCAGGTGACCCCTCCCCTCTATTACTACAGAAGTCACCTTGCTGGATCATCACACTCTTCTCCAGTAAGATACCATGACTATTTGGACAAAGCCCACACCCTTCATGGTGGCTTAGTCTGCTCTGCTCTGCTCGCCTCTAGCTCTCACTCCTTATCATGTCTCAGCCTTTACTAGAGATTTACCCCACACTGCTCTCTGGTTCCTCTGTAAAGCCAAGCATCTTCCTCTCTCCAAAACCATCATCCCCTGGAATCTCACAGTGAATTCCTTTTCACTACTAAGGTCTCATCTGAACCTTCATCTTTTCTGATGGGACTCTCCATCCTTTATTAAAATATGGTTCCTACAACTCTCTATCTGACCCACTATCCCATTCTCTTTTCTTTGTCATGGCATATCTCTGTATTATTTTTCTCATTTATATACTTACTTCTTTGAATAATAGTTATTTGTTGTTTTCATGCACTACACACTCCTTGGAGATAAAAACTTTTTCTATATTGTTAACTGCTGTATTTCAAATTTCTAGAATAGTACCTGGTGTATAGGAAGTACTCAATATTTGTTAAAGAAATGCTTGAATATTTATGATTGCTATATGTAGTTTGTGAGAACACAGGCCTTCCCCTTTAAGTAACCACATCCCACAGGCTGAAAAAATCAAGTCATGTCCCTCCCTGCTCCTAGCATCTCTCTTACTTGACTCTCACAGAGACTCAGGAACATCCTACTCAACAGATACTCGCCCAGACATGTTCACTGCTTCTCTAGTTATAATACCCAGGAAATGGAAACTATGCAAATATTTTCAACTGGGTGAATGGCTAGTGAAAATGAATTACATGTACACAATGGAATACTATTCAGCTGTAAAGAAAAAAAATAAAATTATGAAGTTTGCAAGTAAGTGGGTGGAACTAGAAAAATCATATTAATGAGGTATTCCAGGTCCTAAAAGACAAACTCCATACTCCATGTGTTCTTATTTATTCCTAGCTTCAAATCTTTATGTGTAAGTGAATCTGCAGAATACAAGGAAGCAAGGAGTGGGATCACTTTGTGGATGGGGGAAGAACTGATCTGAAGGACAAAAATGGGCAAAATGGAGGGTGGGAGGGAAGATAGGAATACAGGAGGGGGGAGGGAGGATAGGAATACAGGAGGAGGGAGGGAGGATAGGAATACAGGAGGAGGGAGGGAGGATAGGAATACAGGAGGAGGGTAGGGTCACAGGAAGGAGATCTGGAAAATGGTTCAGAAGGAATAATGGAGAGTGGGAGGAGAGAGATAGAAACACAGAAGGAGACCTGGGCAGTGGAGGTACACGCCTTTAATCCCAGCATTTAGGAGGCAGAGGCAGGCAGATTTCTGAGTTCGAAGCCAGCCTGGTCTACAGAGTGAGTTCCAGGACAACCAGGGCTACACAGAGAAACCTTGCCTTGAAAAAAAATACAGAAAGAGGGTAGGATCATGGTAAGAATATCTGAAAAATTATTCAGAAGGAATCATGCTATTTATCCGCCTAAAACACAGAATTTTTATATCTACATTTATATATAAATATACAGTTTAAGTTAAAATGTCTCATTTTGACTGACAAGACCCATAGACTGTCTTAACAAGAACCCTGGGAAGGCATAAGAGGCCTCCTTTCGAACTGTTGATCATGGTTGTCCAAGAGACTCCCAAAATATAATAAGCTATTGCTACTGTCCTTGGTTGAACTCTCCTGATCCCTCAAAATGAAAGGTAGGTGCCTATTGCTTAAGATACCATGTACTTTGGACACAGGGTCCAAGGGACCTAAGCTGGGTATGACATGAAAGCTTCCACTCTAAAAACTGGCTCTCATAGTTGAAAAAGGCACCATATTAGTTTCCAAAGAGGGAGGTAGTTAGCAATCCTACTAAGCTATGACACCTTTGAACCATAGCAGTGACCGGCATGACACTTAAAACCCCTAGAGTGTGACAAGGGCACATTGGTGGTAACCAATGGCTTAACAAGGAAACTCTGCCTGGTACTGGAGCTACCAACCCATGAACAGTGAAATCATGGACTTTGGAAAAAACTTAGAACTACCACTTTACTAAACCAGCATAATCCCTGACTACACTCTAGATATTTAGCCTTATACCCACAGATAAGTATAGTCCTCATACCATATCCAGGGAAATTCTTGTTGTGACACAGAAATCATTACAGAAAACCATAATCAATCAAAATGCAGTATTGTGGAGCCCAGTCCTAGTGGATACATCTTTAACACAACTCTGGCCACGGTGGCTCAGGGATCACCCTAGGACAGGGATTGGCAAGATCTTAAAAGCCATAGGAACAGGAGGTTTACTGTAAAACTGGATCTCAGAAATGCCAGAGAAGATTCACCTACAAGATCTCACCAAAAGGGCTGCATATGACTTGAATGAGGATGACACCGATAGACTTGTTCTGAAAGAGGGGGAGCTACCAATGCCTACACCCCAGAAAAAGGATACAGGCAACTAAGAGATACTGAGAGCAGGAGAAATGGCTTTCTCCTTGAAGGAACATGCCAGTTATTTATCCAATACTAAGTGGAATGTCAGCCCTGGAAAACATACATATAATTAACAATATACAGATTGAAGAGGTTGTATTGTCTATTTAGGAACACACACACACACACACACACACACACACATTGAAAGAAAAAGAGGCTATAAATTTGAAAGAGAGCAAGAGGGAGCTACATTGGAAGAATTAGATGGCAAAAAAGAAGAGGGGGAAATGATATAATTATATTATAATCTCCAAAAAAATAAAAAGATTCATAAAGCAGATTTAAAAATTATAAAACAAAAAGCTACCTGTGCTGTGGCCTAACAGCAGCCCCTAGTTTATGGTCCTAACTACTTTCTGACTTTTCCATGCTGTTTATCGCATATGCTATGTTGAACTAAATAACATGGTATGAACCTTCCCATGAGCACCCACCTCATCCTCACACTTTTAAAAGTTAGATTTTTGTTGCTATTTTTCAAACAATTTCTCTGAAGGCTCCTCTGGGCCTCTGTCCCCCTCTCTGTCCCTCTCACAGTGGCTTGTTCTCTATTTCATTCTCTCTGTCTCTATTCTGTCTGTCTCTCTGCATATGTCTCTGTGTCTTTCTGTCTCTTTCTGTCTCTGTCTCTGAATCACACACACATGCACACGCACAAGTACACATATGCGCGCGCACACACACTCAGCTCTTCTCCAGATTATATAGCAAAGCTTCTCTTTCCCTTCAAAGCTCTGTTATGCTATTTTAAATATAACTATACTAATTCAATTCTAATGTCCCTGTCAGCCTTTCTCCTAATAAAGTCCATTCCCAAAGACAATTACATGTCATATCAGCTCCTTTCCTAGACCAACCGTGTGCTATTCTCTCTTCTTATATTTAATATGGTCAGCCAGTATTAATACATATTTTGTCTTTCAAACTTGAAAAAGTAACTAGGCTATGATGTCTTGCACTTAGTTTGTAAGCTTCTTGGAAATGCATGCCATGCTATGCCTGTCCTTGCATTCCTACTACCTAGCCTAGTACCTTAGCAAGTAAGAAGTGTTCAATGATCACTTAATAAAAAGTGTGTTGAGCAGGGCAGTGGTGGCACACACTTTTAATCCCAGCACTTGGGAGGCAGAGGCCACCCTGGTCTACAGAATGAGTTCCAGGACAGCCAGGGCTACACAGAGAAACCCTGTCTCAAAAAACAAAAACAAAACAAAACAACAAAAAAGTTATGTGTATTTGGAGAGCTGCAATAAATTTTCCATAAAGCAAATAAAAAAAAGTGTGTTGGATACATCTATGGATATATAGATGGGTGCGTGAGGGCTTAGACTTTATTTTTTCACCTGATTAACCCAAGCTTTACAAATGGCTCTTACAGCAGCATCATACAAATACAGTTGAGGCATGTATGGAGAGGAAGGCGTAGTAGTCATTGTCAGAGTCCTGCTCAGCTTCTCACTACCTGGTGTTGTCATCCATATAATCACAGTTTAGCCTGACTAGTTCTTTGTCACAGACAGGGTATTCTGTGAATTGTGGGCTCTTCAGCCGCATTCCTGGCCTCTGTCTATAAAACACTAGTAGCAATAACTCAAATAGGCACTCTTTGATTCAGACTAAGCAAAAACTTCCTCAAATACTGGGCCAAAGTTCCCCAAGGGACAAAACTGCTCCTACATAAAAAGAACTGCCCCTTTCCTGAAGTGCCTCCATCTCTCGGGTGCTGTGAGTACTGGCTGCTAAGAATAGTACTGCCTCCTAAGAAATGTCCTCGAATCTGGGAGTGGCCTCTCCGGAAATGTCTGGGAAGTTCCACATCTTCTGAAGATAGATTGAGTTAGTGAATGATTCCTGAAAGAGAAGAACAAAGGATGCCTGTGGGTGTGAAAGCTATGAGGTGCTCTTGACCAAGGCTAGACTTCAAGAAAACTGGATCTACAGCTACGTCATGCCTTTCCTCCCGACTTCCCTCAGTATTCTCTGCTCTGGCCCTCCTAAGAGTACTGGCAATGAAGTCCTTGCATAAAAGTCCTCATATCTTGGTGTCTGTTTCTAGGGAACAGAGCCTATGGCATGTAAGAAAACAGTTAAGGAGAAAATAAATAATGCTCAGACAAGGATAAAAATCCCATCCCAACACTTCAGAGATAGGTTGTATTGCAACTATTTCTTAATTTGCTTCCTATTGCTGTGAAAAACACCATGTCCAAAAGCAAATTGGGGAGGAAAGGGACTATTTTATTGTACAGCTTTCAGTCCGTCAGGAAGAGAAGTCAGGCATGAACTCAAGGCAAGATCCTGGAGATAAAACAAGCCTCCAGACCTTAGCACACCTGACTCCATGACAGAAGTACTGTTCAGACCATATAACTCAGCATGCAAATAGCACCACTTGATAAACAAAAACAAAGACCTACTCCATCAAAGTCCATAGTTCTGGGAAAGTCCCTACATGTACGAACCTTGCTTTTTGGCTTCTGTAGGTTCACTTCTGGCTAATTGTTCTTGTTAAATGAAGAATATCGACTCAGAACATGGAGAGAGAGAGAGTGTGTGTGTGTCCAAATGCTTCTTACTGGCTAGCTTTCTATGGTTCACTCAGCTTGGTTTTGTTGTTGTTGTTGTTTTTATATAAACCAGAATTACCTGTTCCAAGGAGGCACAGCTCACAGTAGACCTTCACACATTGACTATCAATCAACAAAGCCCCCAGAGACTTGCCCACAGGCTAGTCTTAATGGAAACATTTTCTTAAGTGAGGTTCCCTCTTTCAAGCTATGATACTAGCTTGTGTTGAGATAACAAAACCAATCAATAGAGTTGTTAGAAGGTTAGATCTCATGCGATTCTTTATTTACACACTGTGTAAATGGGAGGTGGATGGCCCGTGAGGGTAGAGATGGAACTATATTTTTGCTACCACATTCTGTCCTCCAACATTTTTACCATGTTCATTATGAAAATGTAAAACCTAGGTTCTGCTTCCATGGTGAATGTGTACTTATCAAGTTTACAAACTCATGTGACTATACCTTCTCCACTTCACCATGTGAAACTGCCATAGTTCCCAGCAGAGGCTTTCTTCAACACTGAATCTTATATCTGGAATACCTTTTATCTCTGCCAAAATATTCAATTTTACCCATATTTTTATGTCAAATTTGACATTCAAAATGCTTCTTAAGGGATTCTCAAATTGTCACATCTAAAAAATTCCTCTACTGGCAGTTTTTCCTCACATTACATTTGCAGGCGCACACAGGTGCACATGCCTATGCATGTGTGTTTAGTTTAATCCACATTCAATACACCCTTAGGCTAGATTAATGTCCTACACTAATATGCACTTTCTTTAAATATAGCCTAACCTAATGTTTATCTGAGGAATAAATAAATGAATAAAGAATTAGTGAATGCCAAAAAGCATTTCTGAGGGCTTTTACTTGCTTCCCTTTTTGACAAGACTTTTATAAATAAATTACTCCAAATATCTTAAGAGAATTAAGTGGATAGCAACTCAAGTACAAATAAGTAGTTTTCAAGATAAGAAATATAACAATTAGGACCAACTATTATGAGAGTGGCCTTTCAATTGATTTTTAAAAGAATTTTAGCCAGGATGTATTTTCTCACTTTAAGTTTGAAGCAGCTGTGCTAATAGCGGGACACACCTTCTGCTTTAGAGACCCCTAAACACCAGCCCTCCAGAGCTCACTTAGGCACTCCAGCCTATCTTCTAATGTCCTGCCCCTTCAGGCCTGGGGTGTGCTACAGAGTGCAGACAGGTCTAGGAAGAATTGCTATCCTTTATGCCAAGAGACTCTCAAAGTAATCAGGATTCTCTCTGTCTTCCCTATCTAGCTAAGACCCAACTTAAATACCATGTCACTATTTTCAGAGGCTTCTCAAACAGTATCCCTTTCCTTTCTGCATACACAGCATTTAAGAACAACCACAGTGTCCAGGACCCAACCAAAACCAGACTGTCAATGTTTTCTTTGGTTTCATTTATGTTCTACCCTTAACTCCCTCACACAGCCATGGTTCCTGCTGGCAAAGGCAAATAGGTCCTTACTTTTATTCCATTCTAAAGATACAGGGCAGTTTTAGCTACTAGTGGTTGAATATATTATTATCAGTTTAGGCAAAAAAAAGTTTTAAAACCCTGTGATACTTGAAAAACAGAAAATGAGAAAGAGTACATTCATCTCCAGTCTTTAAGAAGAGAGCATTCCACGAGTGTCAGGTCACAAGGAATGCGCAAAAGGAGAACAGAGGCAGAGGATGTCCTGAGAAAGCAGAGCTGTACCTCTGCATTGTTACTAAATGAGAAAGGGTTACTTTGTGATCTTAGAAATTAATAATAAATTCATTACCACACTGCCATGAAACACACACTATAGGTGTGGAGATTAATGAACAATTTAGAAACAATCCCCTTAAACATTACTCACTTTAACACTCCAATCTCTTATGAAATTCATATGAATCTACAAGCATGGGGACACCAATTCCTACCAGCATGAGATGATGGTCTCTGGGCTTTATACTGCCTAGAATCATCCAGCCTCACATGAGTAAGGAGTCACAGTTAAGGAGACACAGTCATGGACCCCTCATGGTTTTCCTGTAATATACAATTTCTCAACTTAGGGTACATGGCTACTCTAGACCATTGTTTGAATAGCGAGTAATATATTGAAGCAATCCGGTTTGGCCCAACAGCCAGATAAAGTGAGTCAGGACTAGGCTGCAGAGTGCTCACACAGGTCAGATAAAGTGTCAGATAAGGACTCTTTCTCCTTAGGAGAAGATCAAAGCTAGAATGGAAAACATAATTCCAAAGAACTATTGCTATAAACAAGGAAAATTTCTCAGCAAGTTCTTAGTTCACTCTTATCAGACTGGCAAATGCCATACTTGATACCCTTGACTCAGAGAACAGGATGTGCTGGTTATATTTAAGCTGAACTTAGAGGTCACTTCAAATTCCTTAAAAACCTCTTCCACTGAAAAATGGTAAGAAAGACTGTTTACACCTACATAGTTATGAAGAGAACTTATCCTGATGGAGACAGGGAGATGCAGAGACCAGCTCTTCCTCATAGGTTAATGGGTCCTGGGCAAGAAGTGATAGATTCAGGACAAGAGAGCACTGTCATGTATCAGGCCGTCAGATAAGGAACTCAAGGCAGTGTCTGGTAAGAGTAGTCAGAAATAATAACGCTTGAATGTCAGTCATCAAGAAGACAAGCCAACAAATTCTAGTGGGGGAATAGACAAAAAGGTTAAGAATAAACTCCTGGTGAGGATGTGAACTACTCCAGCCTCTATGGAATTACATTAGGAGGTTTCTTAAAAAGTGAAGAAGAGACCTACCATATGCTGCAGCTAGACTACCCCTCAGCAATCGTCCAAAGGACTAGTCAGCACATCATAGAGACACTTGTGTATCTATGCTTATTGAAGGACTATTTACAACACAGAACCAACCTCGCTGGCTATCAACAGAGGAATGAATAGAGAAGATGTGGCATGTGTACACAATGGAACTTTTCAACAGCAAAGAAGAATAGAGTTACATTGCTTGCAGGAAAATGGAGGCAGTCGGGGTGACTGTATTAAGCAAATTAAATCACTTTCAGAAAAACAAATAAGAGTTTTCTCTCATTTTTGATCTTTAGATTTCATAGTCACATGAAATCATATATAGCATTAAAGCAGAAGTGAAATTGTATGAAGAACAAAGGGAACCAATGGGAAGGAAGGGGACAAAAAAGGATTTTAGGTAGGTATAAGGTAGGGGCAAGTTTAATGGAAAACATATTCATGTACAAATGCTTTTTTAAAACAATAAAACATAAAGTTTAATATGGAGCTTTCTTTTCCTCTCACAATGAAGGAGTGAAGAGGACAGTGGAGAGCCTGCAGCCCCAGACCTCCGAATCCCTTTACTCAACTCCACATCTCACTGCATAGGCAAACCTAGAAGAGAAGCTGAGTAATAAAGTTTTTATTTGTGGTGATCTGTGTCCAGCTAATAATCTACTTTTGGGTAGAAAGGGGGAAATAGGTATTGGAGGATAAATAGCAATACTGGCTCATAGAGAAATGCTTCCAAAGACCACCTCACAGGATTCCTACCTCTACTTCTTACAGGTTCCCCTCCTGCTGAGCGTAGGAAACTTCTATTATTTGCTTCTAAGCAACAGAGCATTGAAAGATGCTAGGATGTAGACAACTGTAAAGCATGAAAAGCATGAGTTCCTTACGTAAAGCTGTAGAATTTGGGTTTCAGGAGACTTTCTGTCACCCAGTGGCTTGAGGGAAGCAGGTAACAATATTGGAGAACGCATGTGACTAGGAGCTGAGGCGGCCTTAAGACCAAGAGCAGCTCTGGAGAGCAGCCAGGCAGCAATCTCAGTCCTTGAGACTTCTGACTCACAGAAACAAAGAAATGAAGAGATAATGTAAGAAGACACTTTAGTTGCGGGTCGTTTGAAGGAAAAGGAAGCCAGGATACTAACAATGAAATCAACTGACACATATGCAAGGCTGGTACTGCATAGAAGTTTTAACTTTGCACATGATGTATGATAAATGTTTGGCAAAAATAGATTAAATATTTACCGTGTCACCATCTTAAGGACCACCAAAATCATCTTAATTTTCCTATTCTTGGATTTCTCCTATTTTAGATCACCTCCTCTAGCAACCTAGTACTGAGAAACAAAATCCCAGTGGGACACACATCCCTGCTAGCCTATGAAGCGACCCATTTTCAAATTTAATTGGAGTGGAATTACTGCTGTCACTGCACTGTTGACTCCAGTCCACCCACCTGGCTCTTCATTCTAAGAACATGTCTCTCAAGAATACAGCAATATTCTGGTCATGCCTCATTGGAGAAGAACTGGCAAGAATAAGAAAGGAACAGTACTCTAGGGCATCAGTTAAAAATTGCAGGAGAGTTCAGAGCAAGTAGATGGGTCCATTCTTGGAAGGCAAGGTGGGGGTGCAGGGAAGAAACAATTAGGAGACAATTAGAAGCAAAACAAGTGCTAGAAGGCTCTGGTTTAAAAGTCTGGAGTGGTAATAAAATATTGGAAGAAGACTGTCAAGGGGAAATGTAACAATTGCTTTGAAATCTAAGTCTATGCATTTCAACATTATCTAGCAGAGCCAGCCAGCGGCCCCTTAATATCTCAGCATGCGTCAAGAATACAAGGGGGAATTACAAGCATCTTTTATGAACATGAGAATGAAAAAGAAAGTACCTTTCAAAGTGTTTCAAGATAAAGCTTTTTACAGAACCTGAACTATTTTAGACAATAATGTGTTAAAGCAAATTAACACCCCCCCTATATCAAGCAAAAACTTCAAAGCTAAGCCATTACATATAATGGAGTGAGGCAGAAAATGAAATCTGCCATACAAAGTACATAAAACAAATAGAAATTGCTGTTATAAGACACCATAAAATAGTCAATAATTCAAAAGATGATTAAAAAATAAACAACATATTAGAAATAAAAACCTGGCAGAGGGAGCATTCTAATAATGGATTTCACTCCGGGCTTATAGCAACCCAAGGATCTTTTAAAGAACTTGAGGAAGATAGCTATTCAACCACAGACCTATTGTGGTTTTTGCTTATGTTTCTTTTTATATTAAAAATAATGTAAAACAGGTTACTTTACACTTACAAAAGGTTCAAGATAACGAAACTCTAAAGCATAGATGTTGTGATCATAAAAAGAGAAAGAGCTATAAGAATATGTTCTGGCGAGGTGCGGGGGAAGAGGGTGTGGGCCCAGCAGAGGCACCCCTTTCCCCACTCAGATACTCGCTGGTATAGTATAGAATAGAGTTTATTTAGGGCATGGGGAGGGGAGTTAAGAGGTTAGTAGAGACAGAGAAAGACAGAGAGAAGGAAGAGAGTAGAGAAGTAGGGGATGGCCATGACCACGTGGAGAGAGAGCAGAAGGGAATGAGGAGAGAGGGGGAGCATGGGGGGGGGGAAGACAAGGGAGAGAAGCAGGAGTAAGAGAGAGAGGAGGGGGCAAGCAGCCCCTTTTATAGGGCCAGGCCTACCTGGCCATTGCCAGGTCACCATGGGGAGGAGCACACCTGGCTGCTGCCAGGTATCTGTGGGGATGGAGTTTAGACAGAATGCTAACAACAGAAGTACTAAACATAAGAAAGATTTATCCAAGAACTCCTCAGATGACTCAAACAGCTAGAAGACAAGAGGATAATTATGTAATTCCTCTACAACCCCAATGTCACCATTGACTTTTTAATCCTTTAAGGGTTATTTTTCTTTCTTCCTTTGTTCAAACTCCTATTCCACAGACATGGAGGACTTACTATCAAGATGCTGGTGAATGGGAAAGGAAAACACTTTCATGTAATTCCCCTGTACAAAACTCCATTTGTAAACAAAAGGGATGTTTGTGGGGTTTTTTTTTTTGTTATTGTTTGTTTATATGTTTGTTCAGTTAGTTTGTTTCTTTAGTTGGTTGTTTTTTGTTTTGTTTTGTTTTTAGGTTTCCTTCAGAATTTGTCTTTATTTCTAACATTAGTGATGGACAAATTCCTTCACAGTGTAAAGTTAGCTTTATTCAAAACGAGATGACTTTACAAACTCGGGAGCAAGTGTATTTGTGTCCTGGCACCACTCTAGAAGACATCTGGCCAATCATGGGTTAGTCCTTCTGGTAGATTAAATTCTGAGGGAATGATAAATGTTAACTTGAACGTGACAATTACAAGACACGGGAATCTATTTTGTGTGGGTGGTAGGGAGATTGAACTCAATCCACCATACAACCATACAAGCTAAACGAGAACTACAGCCTAGTACATTAGTTCTTTTAATAAAATGTTTTCCTCAGAGACAAACTGTATCCCTATAATGCAGTAGAGAAAAGGTGTAGCTTATCAGTTATTATGAAGCTCCAAGTTTCAGACCTCATTTAATGTGCATTTTTATTTAATGTGCATTTTTGATGACTCCTACAAATTTGAGTTTTCACCAGGTTTTATAATCAATCCATAAACAAGCTTATCTGGTATAATATAATCAAGAGTTTGTTATGATAATTTCTATGTAGTACTGTGGAAAAAATGTAAGATAGTGGAATAGCAACCCAGATAGACTTCAGTTAATAACTCAGTATCCAAAGGGAAATCAGAACAAACGTTTACGATGGCAGACAAATCAAAGCAGTTTCTGTATCTGGAGATGATGACATATTTTTAATCAAATAAGATTTTTTCTATTGTTTCTTAATCTTAGAATGAACTCTGTTGAAATCCTCTAAACTCAATTATCTTCGTGTTTTCCTAAGTTACTTCCTTTTACCACAAAAGAAATTCTGCACCATTTTTTTGCACATTATAAAACTATGTCCAACTACCAAGCTGGATCCCTATTTCCCACCTCTTCATTCAATGAACACATAAAATTATTTTTTTATGGAATAGAGTTCACTTGAGACAATCATATTAGTGATCTCCAGGGTGCTGCTTTGTGCATGGTGCTCTGTGCTCTGATTATTTCTGTATGTGCCTTGCTGAGATGGTCAAAATTGAATTCTCATCTCCACCATAGGAATAAAGATCTTGCATTAAGAATTACACAAGATGCATAAATGCTTGCTGAATAGGAGAATCAATAAATGATTGAATGTGTAGAAAAAAGAGTGAAATGATTAATGCCCGATTACATACTGATTAAGTCTAGTTGCTCCAGGAATATAAAGCAGAAGGAGAGAAACAGAAGTTAGTTTTGGCATAAGCTGAGAACTGAAAATTGGCAAAGGCTGGGTAAAGGATCTTTTAAGTGTTGCTTAAAAGTATGGCAATACGGAATGGATAGAATGCCAAATACAGAGTGAAAATGAGGGATCCAGCCTGTCTTCTAGGTGGAGTTGAACTTCCCCAAATCCCATGTAAGCCTCATGAGATTATTTACATATGAGAAAATTTACAGAGTGATATCACTGAAGTATGAACTCTTCCAAGAGACTGGCAACCAAAACTAACCAGTAAAAACAAACTATACAGCTAGGTCAAAATACAATAAAAGGAAACCTGTGCACTCAGAGAACAAAAGAACCACATGGGGATTGCCACTGGCTCTGTGGAAGGATTACACAGTCTTCAAAGAGCCTGTGAATCACTAGGGCTGCTCTTTTTTATACTTGATAGGGCACAGGGTGTGTTCAAATCTACTGAGGAATTAGTTGCCAGTAAATGTTTAACTGAAATGTTTCCTTATCATTCTGTAGCATCCTCTTAAGAATACTGAAAATCTACATCGTGGGTTGTCATATGTGACTAAAATGGCCAGAGGGTTCCTGAGGGACACTCATTACCCTCAAGTAAGGTAATTTGCTGTCTCAAAGACCAATTATGCTGTGATGCTGTGAGCTGACAGCAGTGCTGTAGCAAGGTTTTCTACAATAGATTCCAAGTTACATAATGTCATTCCACCAAATAATTTTAAATGAATGTAGCTTTAAGATTTTCAATATGACAGTCTGTCAATCAAGTTTTAGTTTCCTGACTTTGCTTATTCGAAGAAGCACAGTGCATTACTTGCCCTGATCAGTAACAGCAGGTACATCTAGCCTAATACATCCACTATCAGACACACTGCCATTTTGCTAGGAGAAAAACCTTAATTTTCAATACTCACTGAATAGGCCTTTCAGAAAGCAATTTCAAAGCAGATTTCCAGAAGCAACTTGTAAGGGCAGCTGAAAGAATGATGCTTTTAGCATGCTTGGATAACCATAAAAATCTCCAAATTACAGAAATGCTTAATAACAAGAATTTCTAACCTGGGCCTTCATACAATATCTCCTCTTCCAGAGACCTTTATAGGAAACAGGAAGGCATTTCATAGGTGTTTTAAGTTCAGAGTGTATGAAAAACAATGTGAAGATTATAACTGGTTTGAAATTTTTTTCATCCTTTTGTCGTCTCCAAATTATGAAATACATTTTCTTTAGTGTGTTGTATCTTTAATGTCTTCCAAGGGTTATAATTAAGTTGCTACATGAATTAAGCCCTGGTGTATCTTCCTATAACTATTGTTGATAGATAACCTTTAAAGGCAAAGCCAAGTCGCTCTTGCAGAATCAGCACTGCAGGGAGCAGAGATGTTTATTCTAGGCACAACACACTGATACTGAGACACACTCTCAATATTCTATTTATATTGTACTTTTTATTATTACATTGAAAGAAATTGTTCTTAGGTAATTAAATATAAACAACAAAACTAAACCATAATGTCACAAATTAAAAGGGATGGGTAGATAATAAAATGCTGTAAAACACTCCATTCTCATTACATTTATCTGTTTAGCAATAAACTTTAAATAATTCAAACAAAGTCCAATTAGAGATGCTTTTAATTTCAAAGCATAAGTTGCAACAGTATAAAAACAACATCTAATCATAATATTTACCAAGCGCCCACATGCTCATAGCATTTGAAATGTCAGAAGAGGTTTACAGTGGAGCATAGCTGCATATGACTTGACAATTTCTCATTTTTAAAACGTGGAGTCTATTTGTTCTGCCCACAAATCTAGGCAAATGCTACCACTCTGTTCAACAGAATGCACAGAAATTAAACTAACTCCTGATGTTAGGCCTTAAAGCATCTACAGATTTCCCCTTGTTGTTGGAGAACTTTCTTTCTGGAATCTATCTAACACCCTATGAGAAAGTAAGAGCACTTGGAGGGGTCCTCCAAAGAAAAGTAAGGGGCTCTAGACTGCTGAATCTATCTAGCACCCTATGAGAAACTAAGAGCACTTGGAGGGGTCCTCCAAAGAAAAGTAAGGGGCTCTAGACTGCTCAATCTATCTAGCACCCTATGAGAAACTAAGAGCACTTGGAGAGGTCCTCCAAAGAAAAGTAAGGGGCTCTAGACTGCTGAGTCTACTGGACTTTCTCTTTCTGCTGCCAGTCATTGGGAAAGAGTGCTCTGTCATCCCTGTCCTGTCCAGTCTAGCCTATGAACAGTTGTAGCTAAATCAAAGTCACTTAGAGATGTGAGACTATAAATGTCAACTACATTTAAGAATCACCACATACCAAATATTAATATGTCAGAGAAAGTATCCCACAATTGTATGAATAATCCTTTAGAATGCTCCTCTATTTTCCAACTAAATTACTTTATGGGGTCTGACGTTTTATAAATCAACCAAAATGGCATAAATACAATATATTTAATGTAGATATGAGCAAAAGAATCCAATGGTTTTCAGTTAAATATAAAATAGACTTGCAAAATAAAATGTGGAGCAATGTGCTTGTGATTTTTTTGGTAGAAATACAGCAATTTTTAATAAAAACATAATTATGTTTAAATGCAAAATGCCTATAGGCTTATTGAGTTAAAACTCACATACTATAAAGTTCACCATTATAAAGATGTAATCTAGCAATGTTAAGTATATTCAGAAAATCATGTAGTACCATTATCTAATTTACCATAGAAACGATGTATCCACTCATGGTTGCTTCCCATTTTCCCACTTCCTAGACCCCGGCAGTGACTTATCTATTTTTTGTTACTATCTAGTATTTGCTTATAATCATAAAATATCTGAGCTTTTGTTCTGCATTATTTTATTTGGCATCATGCTATGGAAGAGTACAGCATTCATTTTAATGGTACATTTCATGATACAGAAACAACTGGTTTTATTTATCCATTCAGAAATGTATAGATCCTTAGTTACTCTGCAATGTGGCTGTCATAATTGTGACACTTATGTACAGGTTTTTTGCAGACTATTCTAACAATCATCTCTGGTACAAAGTAATATAATTTTAAATTAACTGGTGAACATTGGTAATATTTCCAAGCTATAAATGCATTAAAAAATACACTTAAAACTTACCTTTCCTGCCTCAATTCAAAAGTGCATTGGGCACTAAAACCAATAATTTTAAAACTAATACTGTAGGAAAATACTTCTACTTTTTCTATTCAGGGAAATATAAAAATACTATTTTCTAAAATTTCCTTTAAATCTTGAGAGGAATTTATATTTGCAGGTTTAAAAGATTTTATTCTTCTATTTATAGCAGTGAGCACACTACAGCTGGTACCGCTTTTTTCTTCCAAATAATTGATACTTAATGAATGACACTTTTGTAGCCAACTAACACCATAATTTCAGAGTAGGCTTTACAGCTGGCCAGCTACTAGATTTTCAGTGGCAAATGTAGGGACAAAATCTAATACACTGACCTGTCTAAAAGATGAAAACATCGCATAGACCCTACTACAACCTAGTGTTTGCAGAACACTGCAAACACAGTAAAATTATAACCAATGATCTAATCATGTCTCTCTCTCTCTTTCTCTCTCTCTCTCTCTCTCTCTCTCTCTCTTTCTCTCCCTCTCTCTCTCTCTCTCTCTCTCTCTCTCTCTCTCTCTCTCTCTCTCTCTCAGACACACACACACACACACACACACACACACGACAGGAACATGAAAAAAATCATAACTTGTCTTCACCAAAATTAATTAACTCCATAATAATAATAATTCCCAATTATGAAACAGACAAAATCCTAGACATATAACTCAAATGTATGATTATGATTATATTCAAAAATGCAGAAATAAATTCCAAAGGAATAAAGTAAACATCTGGATAAAAGAAGTCAATTTGTGATATGAAAAGAGAAATTCAATTAAGAAATAGAAATCTGAAACTGGAAACAACCCAGATGTCCCTCAACAGAGGAATGGATACAGAAAGTGTGGTACATTTACACAATGGAGTACTATTCAGCTATTAAAAACAATGAATTTATGATATTTTTAGGGAAATTGATGGATCTGGAGAATATCATCCTGAGTGAAGTAACCCAATCACAAAAGAACACACATGGTATGCACTCTCTGATAAGTGGATATTAGCCCAGAAGCTTGGAATACCCAAAATACAACCTACAAACCACAAAAACTAAAGAAGAAAGAAGACCAAAGTGTGGATACTTCATTCCTTCTTAGAAGGGGGAACAAAATACCCATGAAAGGAGTTACAGAGACAAACTATGGAGCAGAGACTGAAGGAAGGACAATCCAGACTGCTCCACCTGGGAATCCTCATATTCAATCACCAAACCCAGACAATATTGTGGATGCCAGCAAGTGCTGGATGACAGGGGCCTGAAATAGCTGTCTCCTGAGAGGCTCTGCCAGTGCCTGAATAATACAGAAGTAGAGGCTCACAGCCATCCATTGGACTGAGCACAGAGTCCCCAATGAAGGAGCTAAAGAAAGGACCCAAGAAGCTGAAGGG
>NW_022196897.1:125917988-125918197 GCF_008632895.1 Mastomys coucha | reverse complement strand
GAAGTGGGAGAGGGTGGGTTGGTGAGCTGGGGGTGGGGGTGGGGGAACAGTTTTTGGATTTTTTTCAGAGAGGGAAGGAAAGGAGATACCATTTGAAATGCAAATAAAGAAAATATCTAATAAAACAAACACACTTAACTAAAAAAAGAAAAGTAAGAGTAGAGCCTAGCTACATGGCCCAGGTATTTACAAATATATATACATGTATA
>NW_022196897.1:125879678-125917978 GCF_008632895.1 Mastomys coucha | reverse complement strand
ATATATATATATATATATGAGATAGAAATTCTAAAGAAAAACACATTGAAATGATTGAGATGAAATATATAATGCATCAAAGAAGTTCTGTATAAATCCTCATAAACACAATAGATTGTATGGAGAACAGTATCTCAGAGCTTGAACACAAGGTAAGTGAACTGGATTGCATAGTAAAGATCAATGATAAGTTTTTTAAAGTTTATGAAAAAACATATATGATACTTAGAATATCACAAAATTAAAAATTTAAAACTATAGTTATAGAAGAAAACAAAACAAAACAAGACAAAATTGTGCCAAGAGAAAAGAAAATGCTTTCAATAAAATCACAAAAGAAAATTCTCCAAATCTAGAAGAGATATCCATCCAAACACAAGTGGCCCACAGGAGCACCAAACAGATCAGAAAAGAAAGCCTCCTATCATATCATAATTAAAACACTAAATAAATAGAACAAAGAAAATATATAGAAATATGTTTGAGAGAAGGGACAAGTCACATATAAAAGTAAGTCCATCAGAATAACTGCTGCTTCTCAGTGGAAGCCATAGAAACAAGAAGGGCTTGGAAAGCTGTATTTCTGCTTCTGAGAGATAACAATGTCAAAATCAAACCAAGATAGGCAGAAAAACTATCATAGTTGAAGTAAGGAAAGTGCCTACCATCAAATCAGCATTGTAGTACACGCCAAAAAGAATATTTTGGAAAAAGATAATAGACCCACAGGCTACAGGAAAAATAGTAAACAAGGCTAAGATAGTTATTAGACAAAATAGGAATAAGAAAACACCCCAAATTAAATATCAACAAAGAGAGGGGTCAATACAACCCTTGTAATAATAAGTCTATTAATAGTATCTATTCCTTTATAAAAAGATATGACTAACACACTAGATTAAAAAAATAAAGAATGAAAAAAAAAGAAAGAGCCTAAGTACAATTCCGAGCACCTATGTCAAGTGGCTCACAGTGCTCTGTAACTTCAAATCCAGGGCATCTGATGTCTTATAGACTACATAGACACCTACACTCACATGTACACACCCACACAGAGACCCAAGCAGACAAATAATTTAAAATAAAAGAAATCTTGAAAAATAAACAAAACAAGTTGTTTAATTTTACTGCCTCTAAGGAACAAAATAAGTGCTTTCTTAGGGTAAAGAATGGAAAAGAGGTCTTCCAACCAAATGGAAGCAACAACAACAAACAGGCAGGAACTGCTATTCTAATACTAATTTTAAAAACTTCAAATGTTGTCATAAAAGATAAAAGATTGGGGGGGGTCACTTTTGATCAAAGGAACAAGCCATAAAGAAAAAATTAAGTGTTCTAATCTATATATATTAAATACAAGATTCACCCAATTTGATTAAACAAATACTACTAAGTGTAAAGTCACAGATTAATTCCAACAAAATAAAAGTTTGTGACTTTTACAGCTGTTACCATTAGACAAATCAATTGGACAATGATAAACAGAGAAACACTGGGATTAAATGACACATAAATCATATAAAATACATGTAAATACATGTACAAATATATACAGATGTAGATATAGATAGATAGATACATCTATAAGATAGATATATCTATATATAGATGTATCTATCTATATCTATACCTATAAATATATATATATACATATATATATATATATACATACATACACTCAAAGTTATGACACAGTATAACAACGTTCCCCAAAGAGACATAGACTATATAACAAAAGCCTTAGTGTTAGACATGGGAAACCATCCTTCAAGTTGCTGATCATGACAATCCAACTCTCAAATAATATAATCTATTGTGGTAATACTTGGTTGCTTCCCAATTATTGAACATAAGCCCCTATTACTGAAGACACCACATATATGGTTGAAGGAACTGAGCTAGACTTGATTTAGAAGTCTCCTCCCTGAGGTGTAGCTTTCATACTGAGTGTCAGAAGGTGCTATGGAAGCTGAAAAGGGAAGAAAAGAATCAGTAGTTCTATCCATGTGTAATGCCTACCAACCACCACAATGACCAGCATGGCAAGGTATTTCCATAGGTGCAATACTGGTACTTGTATCTTGGAGGAAACCGATAGCCATCTAATTGAACTTATTGCCCACTCCTTGGGCAGAAAAATCCATGCTTGGTACTGCAAACCTAACTAACTACCCATGGCTGATAAGGCCATGGACCCTAGAGGTGGGCCTACTTCTGCCATTTTCCTAAACTAGGATAGTTCCCAACTTCCTTCCTATGCCTATATTCACCAATATGTGTATCACTCATCCCTCAACAAAGAACCTTCATTTTGCAGCATATAGAGACTATTACAGAAAGCTACAACTGTTCAAAATGGAGAGAGCAGACTTTAGGGTACCTAGCCCAGCTGATACATCTACAGCACAAACTGTACGCCTAAGGCTCAGGGAACATTATAAACAGAGGAGGAGGAAGATTGTGAGAATGAGAGGGCATGGAAATTTACTCTAAGATAGTGTTTTCTATATATGACAGGAAACCTGCACTCGTGAACTCTGAATAATATGGTTGTCAAGAGGCATGGTGGCACAAGCCTTTAATCCCGGCACTTGAGAGGCAGACGCAGGTAGACCCCAGAGTTAGAGATCTGGTCGACAGACTAAGTTCCAGGACAGCCTGGGCTACAGGGAGGAATCCTGTCATGAAAAACCAAACCAAATAAACGAATAGTATAATTACCTAAACAAGAGCTGAACAATTATCATATCAATGTGGTTGTAGGGACTCGCACAAGTTCCTGCTCCTAGATAAGGTAACATAGGCATTTAATAGCCACTGAGAAAGAAAAAATGAATACTGGAAAGAGCCCTCTATTTGGTTATCCAACCACAAATCGTCAGACATAGCTAGCCTTAAACACATATGTACAACACTAAAGGAACTAAGCAAGCATTTGTGTGTGTGTGTGTGTGTGTGAATCTATGTGTGTCTGTATATATATATATATATATATATGTGTGTGTGTGTGCATAAGAACAGTAAAAATTACACAATAAGAGGTCATGAATTTGAGGGGGAGGCAAGGCATGGAAGGAGCTGGAAAGGAGACAAGAAGTTTCACATACAAAACTTCCAAATTTGTAAACTGGAGTTCTGTAATTACAAAAATAAAATCTAATAGTAGAAATCAAACATGTTCAAGAGAACTGTTTGGAAATTTAAGTCATTTAGGAAATAACGTTTTATAAATAAAATAAAAATGGTGTTTCTAAAAAATTTAAATTAATAATACTTGAAATTGTCTAAGCTCATAATAAAGGCCAATAATAAACAAGTTAAAATTTTTATTAAAGACATCATAGCTCAAATTAACCTGACAGACAACTACAGAATATAATATTCCACCTAAACACACATGATAAACATCTTTCTTGAGAGAAGTAGATCACATATTATAACATGGGTAAATTTCAACAAATAATAAGAACTCAAGTAATGTCATGTGTTCTATATGAACAAAATAAAATAAGACTACAAATCAAGAGCCAAGCAGTGGTGGTGCATGCCTTTAATCCCAGCACTTGGGAGGCAGAGGCAGGTGGATTTCTGAATTCTAGTTCAGCTTCATCTACAGAGTGAGTGAGTTCCAGGACAGTCAGGGCTATTTAGAGAAACCCTGTGTTGAAAAACAAAAAAAGAAAAAATGAAAAAAAGAAAAAGAAAAAGGCTACAAATCAATATAAATGGGTCCAGAAGAAATAAAATATGAAATCAAAATATTTCCAGAATTGAATGAAGACAAAGATATAGAATACCTAAGCCCATGGGATACAATGAAAGTAGTCCCAGAAGGAAGTTTAAAGTGCATAGTTTAAAAAAAAATCAGTGAGAGAGCAAATAAACAAAGTAATGATGTTTCAAGGCACTGGGAAAACAAGAACAAACAAAACACCAATCAGTAGTCAAGGAGAAATAATTAAAATCAAAGCATAAGCAATGAAACATAAACAAACAAAAAAGTGCCAAGAACCAGTGAGACAGAAAGGTTTTTGTTTGAAAAGATAAACAAGATGGACAGATCTTTAGCCAAATTCATCACAAGAAAATTCCCAAGTTAATAAAAGAGCAGAAAAGGAAGACATCATCAGGAAGATACACAGAGAAACCCAGAACATCTATAGAACACACCTTACAATTTAGATTACAGTAAACTAGAAATATGAAAGAAATAGATGAATTTCTAGAAGCACATGTGTAACCGAATTTATCCCAAGATAAACAATTTCAACAGATCTATAACAAGCAAGACTGGCAGTAATTAAAAATCTCTAAACTAAACGAAGGCCAGGTCCAGATGGAGTCAGCCCAGACTTCTAAAAAAATCAGCATCAATAATTCTCAAATTATTCTGTAATACTTTCAATTGTATTTACAAACCCTGTTTTATCCTGATTCCAAAACCAGACAAATACACAACAAAAGAAAGAAAGAAAGAAAGAAGGAAAGAGAGAAAAGAAAGAAAATTACATACCCAATCTCCTTGTTTAACATATACAAAAATTCTCAACAGAAATATATGCAAACCAAATTCAAGAACACATCATTATTTCAACAGGTCTTTGAGAGGAAAGGTCATTGACAAAACTTAAAATCCTTTCATGATAAAAGTTGAAGAGACTAGGGATTAAAAGAAACACATCTGAACTTAATATAAAAAGACTATGTATGATAAACTTATGGTCAACATCATACTAAGTAGAGAGAAAAATTCACAAGATTCCCACTAAGACCAGGAACAAAGAAAGGATTCCCACTCTCCATATCTTGTTCAATATAGAGATTAAAGTCTTAGTTATAGTTAAGCAATAAGGCAAGAGAAGGCAATGAGAAGAATATAAGTGGAAAACCAAGAAGTTTATGTATCCCTAATTGTAGTAGACATGGTTCTGTACACAAGGAACCCCAAAGACTTTGGCCAGGAAAATCTTGGAGTTGATAAACACTTTTTAGCAAAGTGCAGTTTACAAAACTAACATACAAAATCAATAGGTTTCTCTAAACCAACAGCAGCCATGCTGAAAAAGAAATCATAAAAATATTACCATAACAAATGCCTCAACAAAACAAAAGAAGACCCAAACACTTTGAAATAAACCTAACCAAGGAAATGAAATAATTATACTGTGAAAAATTTAAAACACTAAAGAAGTTAAAGATGGGAAAATCCCTCCTACTCATGGATTTGAAAAATATCATCTTATTAAAAGCAATCTACAAATTCAATGCACTCCTAATCAAAATCCTAACTTAATTTTAAAAGAATTTTTGAAAAAATCTTAAATTTCATAAGGAAGACAAAAGACCTTAAATACCCAAAGCAATACTCAGCCATCAGTCAGAACACTGCTGGAGGTGTCAGAATACCCTGTGTCAAGCTATACTATAGGGCATTTTTTAATAAAATCAGCACAGGACTGGTACAACGGAACAAAACAGAAGACCCAGACACAAGTCCACACAACTATTGCCACCTGACTTTTGACAAAGGGCTCAAATATATATATTGGAAAATAGGATCATCAACAAATGTTGCTAAGGAAACTGGATATCAACATTTAGGAAAATGCAAGTTAATCTTTATCCCTCATCCTGCACAGAAATCAATTTCAAATAGACCAAAGCTTTAAATGATAGTCCTAAAACTACTAAAAGACAACGTGTGGAGTGCACATAAAGGTATAGGTACAGGGGCTGGAGAGATACTTCAGTGGTCAAGAATGCTGCTCTCCCAGAGGCCCTGAGTTTAATTCCAAGTGCACTCATTGGGTAGTTTACAACTGTCTGTAATTCCAGCTCCAGGGGATCTGATGCACTCTTCCAGGGTTACATGCATTAACATCACACACCCTCAAACAGATAGTCACATGTACTCATAAATAAAAATAAGCCTTTGAAAAAGACATAGACACAGGTAAGGACTCTAAAAACAAGACTCATCATTCATGTAAAAGGCCAACAATGAACAAGGAACATCTCATAAAATTAAAAATCTTTTGTTCTATAATGTAAATTGTTGACCAGGTTTTTGCCAGCTGTACATCTTACATATGACTAAAATGTAAAATATACATATAACTAAAAAAAAAAAAAAAAAAAAAAAAAAAAAAACACCAAAAATGCAGATGACTCACTTAGTAAATGGACTAAGAGTCTGAATAGAGAGGTCTCAAAGAAAAAATAGAGATAGCAAATACTTTTTAAAGTATGCATCCTTGGCCACCAGGAAAATTAAATGAAAAAAATGAGATTCCACATTTGCTTTTGTTAGGCATATAAACTGATATAACTGCTGTTGAAAACAGTGTGAAAGTTACTCAAGAAGATAAAGATAACTTCAAGGTTGCAGTACGACCCAGCTCTAGCATGTCCGGGTATATACTCTATATATACCCAGGACTCTATGCTCCAACAGAAATACCCCTCTGTGTTCATTGTGGCTCTACTCACAGCAGCAAGGTGGCCATCAACAGAGAAGTAACTAATGAAGATGTGGTACATATGCCCAATACAACTTTTATGTGGGAAAAAGGAATGGAATTAAGGATTTTGTAGAAAGATCTGGAGGTAACCCAGGTCCAGAAAGACAGGTATCACATGTTCTCCCTTTTATGCTGATGCTAGCTATGAACTTCTGAAGTAGCATCATTATCACTGAGAGCTGGTAAAGGCCAGAAAGACAAGAAGGGGCCACAAGAGGGAGAGAGGAAGAAACAGAACACACGGGACTGGGAAGAAGAAAACACTGGGTAGAAAGGGCTAAGGAGGGGGTGAGCAAGAAGATAGGGACACAGTGGGAAATAAGTTACCACAGCTAAGGATATATTGAAAACTCCAATGTAAATATACTGTTTTATAGGTTATTTAAAAATATACTGAAGTGCTTGAGTGGACGTACCATCCATGGGTAGATGATGCTCCACCCAGAAGCTCTGTGAAATTGAATGAAAATCCCAGCTGGGCATGTTGTACATGCCTTTAATCCCAGCATTCAGAAGGCAGAGGCAGTCAGATCTCTGTGAGTTTAGGCAAGCCTGACCTACCAAGGGATTCTAGGACATCCAGGGCCATCACATAGAGAGACCCTGTTTCAAGAAATCACAAAAAAAGAAAGAAAGGGAAAGGAAGAAAGGAAGAAAAAAAAGAAAAGATTGGGAAAGAGAAGAAAAGGAAAGTGAATGGAAGGGAACAGAATGGAAGAGAAGGGAGAGGAAGGAAGGGAAAGGAAAGGGAAGAGAAGGGAAAGGGAAGAGAAGGGAAAGGAAGAGAAAAAGAAAAAAAAGGAAATCCCAGAGCCAGGTGTGGGCCAAGATATTGGCCCACGAGGCTCCAGAAGCTCCCCAAACAGCACAAGTTACTATTGCCTTGATGCTTATCATTGAATTTCAATGATAAGCATCAAGACAGAAGGCTCCCCCATCCTTCAGAGAACTACAAGTGAAACCCTCTTTTATTTGATGGATAAGCCATGCAGAGGACAGACATTTCTTCCTGATAGTAGATCTTCAGTTTCTCAAAGATCACCCAATTATTTCTGATTGAATTCCCTGGAAACAACTCATTTAGAACTGTTTCCTCATCAATGCCAATGTCTTTAAATGTTATGGAGACTGACACATGCTACATCATTCAATAAAATGTGGACAGAGAAAAGCAATAAATCTATGCTGCCAATCTTTAGTACAACTTCTCTAAAAGAAAAGATATGCTACATTCAGGTATCATTGGAGAAGCATGGAAAGCTAAATATTTTTGAGTTCAAATCTGACATGTCTTTTATGAACTAAAGGCCTACAAGAAAGGCATTAGTCTTCTCAAAGAAGCATTATGCTTCTCATCTGCTGAAGTAAACATAACACCTTTGCAAACCATCGAGAAGCATGTAAACTGACTGATAATACAAAGAATCTGCACACTGTTGTATTTTGTTACAGTTGTGATTGCTGTCATCACAGTAAAAATACTCTTAGCCTGGCAAACGTCTAACAGGAAATTCACTGCATTGTGGAACAGAATGGCTATAAGGAAACTTCATCAGAAGCAAGCATAAGATGGAGGAACCTGTCTGACTGACTGGCCTCGATGTAAGCTGCTCAGTGAGGTATCTGGTGATTGTTTTATTGCAGTTGTCTGTAAAAGTGATGATGGTGGGGTTTGTGTGTTTCTTCTTTGTTTGTTTGTTTTGTTTTGTCCTAAGGAAGAATGAATATATCCTGCTACAGAAAAGCATATTTTACTTTTATTATAAGAAATCTGACTGAAGAAACATCTTTTGCTCAAACTATAAAATTGTATCTCTTACTTGGCACTCCAGCATCCGGTATGCCATATATCTAAATATCTAAGGCATGCCCCATTATTAGTTAGAATCACCTTCCTTCAGCATCATTTTTGACGTCCTCCTTACACAGAACTGAAGCAGGAAGACTCACAGAGTCCTGCTATATCCAACACTATCCTTACTCTAAGACTCCACTAACCACAAACTTCACAACACAGCAACTTAGTATCATACTAACGAAAGCTGGGTTTAGAAATGGGTTCCTGGCTAGGCAAGTGGGTTGGTGGTAAAGTGTTTGCTTAGCAAGCAAGGCCCAGAGAGAAACCCCTATGAAAGAAAAAAATAAAGGACGAGAGGGAGAGGAGGCAAGAAGTCAGAGGGAAAGGGAGAAGGGGATGAAAAGTGAAGAATGGAGTCTTGCTTAAATTTCAGAATGCTTAATGTATCATCTATTAGATTATTAACTGCAGTCATTCCACTATGCCATGGAACACTGAGAATCCTACCTAATTATTACATCCTGTATATATCTATTTAAAAGTTTCATACCTCTGTGTGTCTGGGGGGGGGGGGTAGGTCCATATACCCTTGCATGTATGGCAGTCACAGTGGGAGCCAGAGCTCTAGGAGTTGCAGGCATTTGCAGGATACCTGGCTTATTATGTGGGTGCTGATATCTTTATGATCATACAGCAACTGTTCTTAGCCCCTGAGCCGTCTCCCAAGTCCTAGTTTTGTATATTTCTCAGTAACTAAAAGAAAAATATTTAAATTTTCCCCACATTAAAAAATGATACATATTTGAGATAACAGATAAGTTGCTTACTCTGCTTTGTTATTACATATCATAAACATGTATCAACATTTCTACTATAGTTCATAAATATAATTGTGCCACTCAAAAGGACACAAAACATATCATAAAATAATAGTGGCTAATATTTAAAGCTTTCTAAGTTTTCTGATGCATTCAAAGGCAGAAGACAATGAAATACAACAATCTCTTATTCAAAATGATAATACAGTAAGCACCAGGATACTTTAATGCACAATTTAACAAACTTTAACATAGTAAACATGATGTAAGTCCCATTTCATTTTCTTCAGATTTAATTAGAGTCAAATTTATATTGTGCAAACATATTTATTGTGACAGCTGCCATATATTAAAATACAACTAGATTAAGAAGTGATAAAGCACACTAGAAAGAGACCGTTGGAGAGTACAGGAAACAATGTTTCCAAGCAAGTCTGCGAGCTGTGCTCTTTCACATATACATTATACAGCATACTAATTAATTCCAATCTTTAAAACATAATTATCGTTGCTTTTCTACTACTACATAACCAATCCTCTCTCTAGAGCCAAGCTCAGTTCTAAACTAAAAGGTCCATTTACAGAGAAAAAGGGTAGAGACTGAGTGTGGATAAACAGGTGCCTAAGTATGTTTGAATAATCACAAATAAACAGTACTTACTACAATGAAATCGTGAACTTTGGAAATTGATGAGCACAAACAAAGGTAATGTTTCAAATTCATGTAAATTAAGAGGCAAAGGCAGACAGCGCTTTATCATGTTAAGTTTGAGACCAGCCTGAGCTATGGAGTGAGTTCAAGGGCCCCTAAGAACAAAATTCATCTGAGAGCAAATGAAAATTCACTGTGAACAGTTAATTATCCCAAAGATTTTTCTGAACATGTCCTTACTCCAGCCCAGAAGGCCCAAGCCGTATCTCATTTATCGCGGGAAGAAGTTGAAACCCCTTCCTACACTTTCCCTCTGTAGGAAAACCAAGCATCATGTTTCCCTTCAAGGAGCCAATGTAATGGTGCAGTGTAGAAATCGCTCAGTTGCTTGCTTTGATTTTAATTAGGCTGACGCTGAACACAATTCTGCAGATTTTACTTCATCCTATGGGCATTCTGTGTCTTTCCTGCAGTATAGAAGTGTCAGAGAGGGAGAGAACACATTAGGTGTGTGTGTGGGGGGGGGGGGCTCACCTTCCCTCTGCTTATGCCTTCCGCATTGCTTTCTCCAACTGACTAGGGTAGAGTCTCTGACTCCTTTCTCATATCTTTCTTTAAGAGTACAATGCCTGGCACTGAGGTGATGCCAAAGAAACATCTGATGAATGAGTAAATAAATGAGAGTTAAACACCAGTCTCTAGTCTTTTCCTTAAAGACCTTCCAATTTGGGTACATAATTAACCACCAGATGCCTAGTTAAGCCATTAAGGCACATCTCAGCCTCCCAGAAACATCAAAACACATAAACTAGTTCTTTGGGAACCTCTTAAACAACAGTTTGAGTATGTTCATTCAATAAGTTGTTCCTTGAGAATGTCTGTGTCCTTGGTGTGTAAAAGCTTTAGCAGGATTTCATGAGTATCATTACTGCCACTTGGGCTCCAAATCGATTTCTCAGTCTATACAAGCTCAACATTATCACTACAAACTGACTATCTTCTTTAAAAGCTCCGAGGTAAGCAAGCTCTTTCCTGGTCAAACAACTGTCACCCATGAAACCAGGAACAAGGCCATGCCAATAATATTATAATACTACTACTATATAATAGTATACAATAAATAATATTAGTTCAACTGAGCATAGATTTTTTATTCCACAGAAGATGTGTTAGTTTTGAAAAGTTCCAACAAATTAGGACTAAGGTACCTGAAATAGCTTCTAATGTCAATCTAACACATAATAGTCATGAAAAACAGATGATGACACTTCAACTGTAAAGTAAAAAGAAGCTTGTATAACCACGATAGTCCCTTCCAAGTAGTCCCCAGAGCTTCTCAGTAAAAGCTACCACCTGGAAGAAACTAAATGGTTCTCAGATAAAGTTCCATAGATATAAGAACATCCTGAAGTATCTTAGGACGTTTCACTATCTTAGAAAAAATTTGAATCTGTAGTACCATCTTATGTATATTTATGACTCACATTGGAAAACTAAAGGTATAAGTGGTATGAAAAGAAATGGGGAACTCAAACTATACTTCTTTGGCCATACATGGTATTAGTGATCTTTAGGCATAAATCATCTTCACAGTTTCTGATTGTACTTAATGTCAGCAAGATAAACAGAAAAATAGAGATCTTAGATCTCAGAATGAATGTGTCTTCTTTGGTAAAGCAAAAAGGCAAATTTTATTCCACTCAAGATTAAAAACTAGCAAATGTTAACAAGAATAGGGCCTGAAAACAGTTGGGTTGCATAGTTGTCAGTTTCAAAATGGAATTACCAAGGTCAAACCCTGATAGCTGAAGGGAGAGTATTCAAATACAATTTGCCTGACAAATCGTATTTGTTATGATAGTCCATGCCTTGAGCCTGGGGACCAAAATAAACCCTTCCTTTCACAAGTGGCTTTTGATAGATATTTTGTCACAGCAACATCACATGATGTTTAGTATTGATTGTCAACTTGACAGGATCCAAAATCACAGAGAAGACAAAACTTGAGTGTCCGCATGGAATTTCTAGATTAGGCTAAGACGGAATGATCCACTGTGAAAGTCAGTGTTTTCTTTCCATGGGCTGGGGTCCAGAAGAGAATACAAAGCAAAGTGTGAGCTGAACAACCAAATCCATGTGTCCCGTCCTCCCAACCATGCTTGAGGTCTGAGCAGTAATCTCGTGGTCCTGACTATATTTTCATTGTTATGATAGCCCATGCCTTGAGCCTGGGGACCAAAATAAACCCTTCCTTTCACAAGTGGCTTTTGATAGATATTTTGTCACAGCAACCAGAAAAGTAACTAATAACATGTATCATAAAGACAGCAAATTTCTTTTACAGGGGAGACTTTCTTAGTTCACTGTCTCCTGAACCTACTCAAGGAAATAGTATGCTGTGAGTTTTAGGTTGCATTTACTTGGTATCTGAAGCTAGTTGACAACTGGTGCTCACCAGCACTCACACTAGCTGCAGGTACCAATAAACTTCTTTCGAAACACCTCCCCTTCGCCCACCTTTTCTTCTCTCTTGGGAGGATGTATACCATGGCACACATGTGGAAGGCAAAGAACATCTGTGAGTTTTATGTCACCTTTTGATGCATTGGGGTCAAAAAGCTCTCGTTTCTGCCATATGCTACATTTTCTAGGCTACCTGGTGCTCAAATTTCTGAGCAATTCTCTTGTTTCCACCTCCCATCACAGTATAGGAGTGCTGGAAATATAGATGAAGATCACCTTTATCAAAGAAATTGAGTGGCTAGTGCTTTTACTCACGGAACCATCTTCCTGGTCACCTTTTTGTTTTCCCCAGGAAAACCCTACCCCTCCCTTCTTTTCTTGGTGATACCATAGCCAACACTACCTGTGTGTCCTATATTGCAACCTTGTGTTTATTCCCAAATACAAGTACATTTACTCTAGATTTATCTCTATATTTTTGTTTGACTTTGACATTCCTAAATATAAATTCAACAATAAGAAGAAAAAAGTAGATTTATCAAATATCAGGTACTTTGGTAAAAGCCAAGCATCTATCATATTCCCCACGTCACCCCCACATACACATACCTATGTTATCCACCCTTTAGAAACACAAAACTTAGTTCTCAGTTTCACTACTATTGTTGGTGACTCACAATTCACAGGAGAAGGACATGGAATTAGAACTCTAATTTCTTTGAAAGGACCAAAGATGAAAGTCAGAAGAGAAGATATGTGTTTAAATAATATAAATATAGCACGGCTCATAAAAAAATGTAGAGCTGGAGTCTGAATCCATCTATATAGCAAAACAAGAAGGGAAAAGAATTAAGACAATGCAGAGATTACTTAGGCAGAGTATCCTGTGGTTTTACACTACACATTACATGAATTAGGCTACATCCATGTAACAACCAGCATTATTCAGACAGTAGGACACTTACGCTCTAGCAGATTAGACCTGGGTCATATGCTAGTTTTAAGGAAATTACAACAACATCGCAAATCCAGTTATTTAAAGGAGTTTGAGTAGAATCATGAAGGGCCATGATACTATAACAGAGGAAAATGGAATTAAGAAAATAAGAGAAATATGGCTTTGCAAAAAGAGAAGCATGGGACCTGTCTTCCCACATCAGGAAGGCTGCCAGGTCTAGAAGATTTGGTGAGATGAACAAGAAGTCGTAATCATTACAACCGAGAAGAGTCAGTGGAAATTCCAGGGCAGAATATTTTATTTCAGGTTAAAGGACATATTCTAATCATTAAATAAATCCACCTGGGAAAGTAATTACTCTGTTGAGATATGAAAAGGTGTGTGTGTGTGTGTGTGTGTGTGTGTGTGTGTGTGTGTGTGTGTGTACATATGTACACACTTATTTTTTCTTAACAGTATCACTCCTGTCTGCCCTTGAACTTGTAGTCCTCCTTCTTCAGCCTCCCAAACTCTAGGATTACAAGTATGTTCTACCACATTCAGCTTTATGTGCTGCTTTTGAGAAAAATTTGCATATGCCCCAATAGTAAACCCTTAACATCTTTATGGTTCGTGTATGCTTTCAAATTTGCTTCATGTTTTTTCTATAATGCAGATGGTCCAAAACAAATTATATTATGTGTATCAGTTTTAATGCCCTGCCTTATGATTTCTTCATGGATATTATATATATTAATTCCTATTAGTAGATGAAATACTTATATAATATTAACAAAGAATGAGAGTACCATCTATTGGAATATTTTCCAGGATTGGAATTAGCAAAGCATAAAGGATGTTTTCAATACAACAAACTATAACTATAATAAAATTATTAAAACATGTCATTAAAAAATAAATTATTTTGTCTACGAGGCTGAAGATAATCTGACCTTCAAATTCCAGCATTTCTAAAGAATGGATTTAGCATTACAAAATGTGAGAGTGCTAGTGAGAAAAATATTCATTATTCTTACTTCATTAATATCTATTGTTTAAAATAAGGCACAAAGGAACTGTTTTAAAAAAAGCATTTTCATATATTTTCTTAAAAATCAAATTTAATTTTAAAAGTCCTGAACTTTCTAATATATTCTTTGTCCCTTTTATCTTTCTTATTTATTCTAAGAGGAATGATAAGACCTATTTTGTCAACATTATCTTTAAAAAGAATGAAAGTGAGAATAAGCCAGCTTTGTGATTATTTAAGCCAAAGGCTCCTCAATTCCTGGGAGTACCCTTCTCCTCCGTGATGCAATTCAACACAGTTAAGCTCTGAGATGACAAATAACAGCACATTTCTGAGTCAAGTCCCAACTAAACTCAAAGTCCTTACATTCTCACTTCCACGTTAGAATTCACTACAAAGCGTCCTTTCCCAGTGATAATGCCTTATGCTTCCTTTGGCTAGTTCAATGTCTTCTTGGTTGATCTGCATATTATTATAGGCCAATTTACCAGGTTGGCACTCATTTTCACATACAATAGGGCAATGCAAAATTCACAACAAGCCCTAACAAAGCAGCTCATATCACCAAATCTTGATTATACTGTGCTGAAGAATTCCTATGGGGCACTTTAATTTGTTTAGAGACTAGCTTGCTACCCTTGATGGCTATTAGCAATACGCTCAAGTCCCTGTGTGTTATTACGCCAACACACCCATTGTGGGATAATTACTGGCACTGTGCTTTGGTATTTCAACCATGATGTTGATATTTATCTGTCTTGGTAAAGGCTTCCATGGGAACAGATAGCTTGTTTTTGAAGGGATGGAATGAAGGACACGGGAAAGAGAGGAAACAATAATAAGAACGTGTGCTATGTAATAATTGAAGTTAATTGATATCACAAGGAGATCTATTTGACACTGTAACTTTAAATGAATATTTTATATTCATTGGAATATTCTGAAGATCTAAGAAATTTGGGAACAGACCACTGACACTGTGGGGGCGGGTCCTTTTGAAAGAAGGATTTACTTTGATGTTTCTATTATTAAAAGAATAATTTCAGATTAGCAACAATTCTTAAATTGAAATGTTACTATTTCAACATCATCTATGAGATATTTAGCATCTGACTTGAAAATTTTCCTGAAAAATACAAAAGAGCAAGAAAACAAATGGTGCTGAGACCTACAACTCACTCGCTTACAATGGCCATATAGGACTAAGGGTTGCACTGGCTAATGTCACTGCGAAGGAAACACACACGGGAGTAAGAAAGTGACTCTGGTTTGCCTCAACGGGGAGAGGGAGGGTGCAACAGTGGGGACAATGTGTGGGCTTTTTAGGGTGTATACCAACTCCAACATATGGAAAACCTTTTTAAGACAAATGAAGTCTGATTACAATCACTACTGGATAATACTGAGTCATCAGTTTTGATTTAATCAGCTAAGATACTATTATTACAGCCAAGAAAGAAATGTCTAATGATGTACAAACAGAGAAGGAACATGGAATCAAGAATTGATTTCAGATGCTTCAGTGTTGACCAGAAAGAAACCTGATGAGACAGTGAAGAAGGCCTTGCTGATCCCTGAGTCCGGGGATATTTACATAGGGGGTCGCTGTAAAATAATTTATGTTGCAACATGTGCTTGAACTGAAGAAGTACAACAAAAGATATGCTAACATGGACAAGGGAAAACCAAGGAGGCCCCACCCTATGCAAGTAGCTACAGGCGAATGGAATGCTGGGCACTGGAGAAAGTCCTCCCAGGGAAGGACAGACTAAGTGATTATCCAATACCAAATGGTCAGTCCTGAAAACACACATACAAGTAACATTGGACAGACTGAACACGTTTATTTATGTATGTAGGAATATAAATAGATCAGCAAATTTAAAAAAGGGTTTATGAATTTGACAGAGAACAAAGAGTAAAGAAAATATATGACAGTTTGGAGGGAGGAAAGGTAAGGGAAGAATGATGTAATTATATTATAATCCCACCCTCTAAAATCCTCCTCAGTCTTAGAGGTACTCATTGCAAAGCTGCATCCCTCCGTATCTTGCTATCCTCCTTGGCTCTTCCTAGCAATCTAACACATGCTCTGATACACTTATCATTGATGCCTGCTCGTGTGTGGGTGACTTGTCAACAATGTACTATGTAAATTCTCTGACCTCTGCAACATCTGATCTACTCTAATGTGTGTTTTCATGAGCCTTGCTAGCACTGAGAATAGTTTCAGGTTCATAAACTACATCTCCTTCCAGTTAATTTCTCTTATAGAACAAGTTGTACTTCCAAAATAATAATTCACTTCTACATCTATATCAAGAGTTAACAAACTGGGATGCTCACCAAAAAGTCTTCTTCGAATCCCAGAGACATAAACACCTCATGGTAACAGTTCCAGGCAGATATTCCAAATGAGCTGTAACCCTGTTACTTAAAATTACAGTGATTATCTTCCCTCTTTATTCCCCTTTGAATATCTTTTTTAATAATAGCACAATGGATTCAGACACTCAAATCAGAAACCTTGGAGCCATCCTAGCCCTGATCTATCTTCTTATCTAGCTTACTTAGTCTTTACTGTGTACACTCTATCCTCCTAGTCTATTATCAGAGTACAAACTACTTCCAGGGCTCTCCACTTCCTGCAAGATTACAGGAGCCTCCAAGATACTTTTGCATCTGCATAGCTTGTTTCTTTCACAACTTTGAAGGTTCTGCATATCTTACAGTTTATTCAACACATCAATTTGTTTTCTCTCTCTCCATTCCCTGGCTTCTGGGCTTGTGGTACTTCCTCTACCTGGAAAACCCTTCACTCTCCCACCTCTTTATCAGTAAAGAAACATTTGGTCTTTATCTCCTTTGCTGGGGACAGGAGGGAAAGGACAAAGGGGGAAAGAAGGGGAAGGGAAAGAGTTAGTTATAAATAACAGAGCTCTGCAAACAGTATAGGAGGAAAGAATTAAGGCTAGAATGTGGGTTTCCCGACTCACAGTTCTAACCTATCTCTGATTATATACACATATATACACATGCATGTGAGTATAGATATATTAATAATGAGATTCGCTATTTGGAACTCTATTTTTTTTATTTGTTTCTTCCAATACATGGTCTTACTATGCAGCTCTGACTCTCCTGGAACTCACTATGTTAACCAGGATGGCCTTGAACTTATAGAGGTTCACCTGCCTCTGCCTCACCGCCTCTCCACCTCTCTGCCTCTCCGCCTCTCCACCTCTCCACCTCTCTGCCTCTCCGCCTCTCCGCCTCTCCACCTCTCTGCCTCTCCACCTCTCCACCTCTCCACCTCTCTGCCTCTCCGCCTCTCCACCTCTCCACCTCTCCACCTCTCCGCCTCACCGCCTCTCCACCTCTCTGCCTCTCCACCTCTCCACCTCTCCGCCTCTCCACCTCTCCACCTCTCCGCCTCTCCGCCTCTGTGTCTCAAGTTTTGCAATGAAGGGCAAGCATCACTACACTATGCTGGAACTATAAATATTAAATAACATGTATTGATAAATAATAATAAAAATATAAAACAAGTTTTTCTGACTTCATAAGCAGGATAAAACATATAAAAGGCAAAACAGAAAACAGAATAGATTTTGGTTAAACATGTAAACATTATAACAGAAGAGACTTTGTTACAAGCCACAAATAATTTTTCAGTGAATTCCATGTCTTCTACAATGAAGTAAAAGGTGTTTCACTTCCTAATATCCCAAGGTCACTGCCAACTTGATTTTATAACAGATTCTGCAGTTTCTTCATGTTTACCTGTCACCTAAACATTTCTGCACTTTCTGCTCAATGGAAACACTTGGCAGAAAACCAAACGACCTCTCAAGCACCAGACCTCTTTGCCACTCCTCTAAATCATTCAGCCCTGAGTACATGCTGGACATGGCAACACAGACCTTTTGACTTCCAACTCATGGTCATCTCATTATGATGCTACTCTGAAGACATCCCCGAGTACTGCCCTAAGCACTCTGAAGCCAAATACTTCTTCACATCTTACAAAGGAAAGGGGCCAAGAAAGGACATCTTAAAGGGATCTAAATAGCCTGCCAATTCCCAGCCTGATACAGTCTGCTGCAGGCAGCTTTTAATCACTAATGCAGTCCTGGTTGTGTGCCCAATATTCACCTCAAAACTTGATACATACATTTGATGTTCCCAATAACACTACAAGACAAGTACTGTTACTGTCACCAATTGTAGATACAGAAAGCAGGGCACAAAAAAATATTCTAAATACAACCTAACCCAGGCAGCCTGAGTACAGTCTGTGTGCCCTTAATCCCTGCATCCTAGTGCCCGTTCAAATGGTGTTTAGGGCTATCTAGAGCATCAGAGGGGGTCCATGCCACTATGATGGTGCTCCTTTGCATTAAAAATATCCTACATAGTAATTTCTGACAGCCTCTACTGACACTACCATGTCATTTTGCCATGAATACATTTAGCTAGGGGTTTTTTTTTTGTTTGTTTGTTTATTTGTTACATTCCTCTGCATAAGAATACACTACGATTATTTTTACAGAAATCCAGGCCCATCTGTTCCCCTATTTCTACACACATGTATTCACAATAACATTCTTTTATGCATTTCTAAGATCCAATATGAAAACAATGAGTAACATAATTTGAGGATGGACACGAGGCAGTAAAATGTCAAGCTATCTTTCATGAACTGGTTAGGCAATAGCAAAGCAGACATGTCCTCAGCCGTTTTTTAGAGATTCATGAATTAAGGAACTTCAGTCTCTTTCCAACTCTTTTATGCAACGCATTGGAATGCTGTTCTACACAGTTGATTGATTCATGACTTTCTCCTACTGCCTCCCTCCAGCTCCTTACAAACAAAGGGCAGATAGAAGAGCCCCTACTTCTCCACATACCCAAGCTGCTATGCCACAGGGTTCGAAGGGTACAATTCCATGGCATGATCTATTTAAATCTAAGCTGCAGTTTGGTTTGCCATCTAAGACTGTCTTTCCCTTGTTTTCAGCCCTGCCAGGGCAGCAGCCCCCTGAGGAAAACCAGGTTTGGTTCATTTCTGTGTCCTCAGCTTCTAGGATAGACCTATTTAATAAATAGTTGGTTAATGGTGCATGAACAATCATAAGAAAGATACTTATTCTCTATTTCCACCAATTATGTGAAAGTATATGGGAATCCCTTAAAATTTGTTCCATATTTTTAGAAAAAATATAAGTATTTAAATGATATAATTAAAGGAAAATATAAAAAGATAGAAATCTAAATACCACAAATCTCACAAAAAGGATAATTCAATTTTGAAATTATAAAAGGTAAGAGAAAAGAACTACTTCAATTTACATACAATGCTGCAGTTTAAATTTTTCACATTTGGTTCACTGTGTTTTAAACAATTTTGACCATAAAGTAAAGGGAAATTGACATTAATTAAACTATTTTGATCATTACATACAGAGTTTTAACTTACTACATACACAATTTCAATTTCCAAGTATTTTAAATATATAGATTTGAAATAAAATGTGAAAATTATTGATTTTGATTAGTTTTTAATTAGTTGTCAACGTTTATTACAGGAAATCTCAAAATAAATAACTATATATAATAAAATAAAACCTTTCTTGATTTATAAGTCATCAATAAATTGTAGAGCTTTTATATATTAAAATATAATATTGTGAAGAATTTTTCTTACACCTATATTGTTAAGAAATCTTAACAAGAAATAGAATAACTAAGAATTTTTCCTCTGTATTAAAGTATAGTTTAGTTTTCACATAGTATGCACTTTAAAATTACTCAAAAATACAACAAATGAATATAAATACTATCTATACTTAAAAGATTTATTGGTTCTATTTTCTGTGTACTTGTGGTTTTCCTGTATGTATGAGTGTGTGCATCTATGTGCCTTCTTGTTTCTATTTTCTGTGTAGTTGTGGTTCTCCTGCATGTATGAGTGTGTGCATCTATGTGCCTTCTTGTTTCTATTTTCTGTGTAGTTGTGGTTCTCCTTTATGTATGAGTGTGTGCATCTATGTGCTTATTACCCACAGATGCTACAAAGGGTATCAGAGTCTCTGGAACTAGAGTTACAGATGGTTTTTAGTTTCCATGTATGTCCTAGGAATTGAACCCAGATCTTCTGCAAGAGCATCCAGTACTCTTTACCACTGAGCCATCCCGACAACCACAACATTATATTTAGAATTAAAACTTTTTTAATTATGAAGGTTAAAAAGATATAAAGACTCAAAGAAATCAGTTTTTATTGGTATTATCAGTTTTTTTTTCTTATAGCTATGGGGTGTAATGAATTAACTAGTCCCAAGGAAGGCAGTATCTTTATATTATTTTTCTAAGGCATGGCTTCTGGCCATGCAAAGAGAAATTTTCAATTAAATTTTTAAAGTAGGTTTCAATCATTCTTCATGAAATATTCACATTAATGGTTTCTTTTAAAATCAGATAAGCAGCCACTTTATTTGAGGTGTTTTTGTTTATTTGTTTTGTTATTCTTTTTCAAATTCCTGGTAGCAAACTGGGTCTTCATTCATGCCTTTATCAATGATTAGCAAGATTATATGAGATTGAATATTATACTAAAAGCAATTAGATTATCATGGATAAATTAAAATAACAGTCTGAAGATAACATAGAAAATACTGAGATGGAAATGGATTTTAAAAGAATGGGATAGAAAATGTAACTTAATCCAGGATGCCAATCACAGGACTTAGACTTTGGAGTGACAGGTGTGAGGTTAGGAAATAAAAGAACTTAAATCCAGGACTTCCAGTGGTAGAAAGCTAAAGTTTATGATCAAAAAGCAGAAAAGAAGGAACTAGTCAAAACACACATTTGATCAGGAAACCTTAGGAACACAATGAATCTGAAATAGCCTTCCATCTCATGAATAAAAAGGATACTTTCAGTAATCTCCAAATTAGATGACATTAAGGTGATTCTTGAACACTAGCTCCTTGGGGATGGTTCCCTGGCAAAAACAAAAATAAATCTCTATGTAAGATTTAACCACATTTAAAGATATAAAGACATAGGCCTTCTTTTCCTGGATCTAGCCCAGTCAGTCTCTTTGATTGCCTAATGCTCATATACTCTACAACCAGCCAGACCTATACTCTACACAGTCCATCGACTCAGCCTATGTCATAACCAAGCTCTAGTTTCCACCTGGACCTGTCCTATCTACTACCAAACACAGGCCTTTTCTGTGCTGCATCCAACTTCCCCACCTAGCTGGAACTCCTATGTCCTTCTGTAAGGTCAGGCCTGGTGTGTCTTTCTGACCAACCAATCCATGCCTTTTCTCCAAAGCCTTTCCTATTTAGCTTGGATCCTATACCCAGTAAAATCCTACTCCACTACCTGCAACCAACCAATCTATAGGCTTCTGACGGGACCCCCTCTACCTATAACATAACCCACAGGGGCCTGCCAATCCACATCAAATCCGACTATCTGCTGCCACACTCTAGTTTCTGACCAGGAAGCATATCTTGTATGCTTCCCTATGTCCACCAGACTTCCTTCCACCCAAGCCACTTCAAACCTCTAGGAGGAACACACTTGTGTATCTGTGCCCCAAACTTCTCTGTTAATAACAGAAGCAGAACTAACAACAAAAGAGGCAGACATGCCAGACCTCACTGCCAAAATACCAACAATATGCAAAGTCAAACCAGTACTATTTTGACAAAATCTACTAATCCTGTAGAAATGTTTGTCAATTAAAATTACCTAAAGGGACCCCAGGACATACAATTTAGAAGAACAATCATAAGCTTTATCAAAAATTCAATGACTTTAAAAAAGAAATAAAAAAATAAATGAATAAAATTATAGAAAATAAATGTCTAAGTGATGCCCTAGAAAACTGAAACATAAGGCTGATCAAAATGAGAAGAAAATCCAGAACTTGAGAATGTAATTCAATAACAAAATAGAAATATTAAAGAGGACTCAAGCTCAAATGAACATGGTGTTGAAAACCCCAATAATTCCACAAGAAATCTCAAAGGAAAGGCTCACAAGTAAAATTAATCAAGTAAAAGGAATATGAAATTTAAACACTCTCTCCCTTCTCCCCTCTCTTACTCACACACATACACACACACAAACACACACACACACACACACACACACACACACACTCAGGGAACACACAAGAAATGTGGCATACCATAATAAAAAATCAAACCTTCAGATTAAAGGCATAGGTAAAGGAGAAGAATCCTAAGTCAATGGCATAGACCAGATCTTCGACAATATCATAGAATACCTCCCAAACCAAGGAAAGACAAATCTGTATGATAAAAGAAGCAAACAGAACACCAAGAAGACAAAACCAGAAAATAAAATCCTCATATCATTCATTGTTAAAAACACTAAGGATAACCTAACAAAGAAAGTGTACGAGAAACTACAAGAGAAAAATTGCAAGCCACGTCTAAAAGAAAACTGATCAGAATAACAGCTGATTTCACAATAGAAGCTTTGAAAGCCAAAAGGCCTTAAAGTAATGTATTTCAACTCCTAAGAGATTATGAAGACCAGCCTAGACTAATAAACCCAGAAAAACTATCCATCATCACTAAAGGAAAAAGAAAATTTATATAAGCACCCTACAATTGTATATACAACAAACCTAACCTAAAAAAATATAGGAATTTGGGGCTGAAAAAAAGTAACAAGACTAGCAGAAAGCTTGTGGAAAGAAATATAAAACCGTAATAATTAAAATAGAAAGTACCACTGAAAACACAAACAACAATATAAAAAAATCAACAATGTGACAGCCATAATTAACACACACATTACAATAAGAACTTTAAATATCACTGACCTCAGTTGTTTCATCAAAACCATAGGCTGACTGAATGAATCAAGAAAAAAAGCCCATATATCTGCTGTCTACAAGAAACTCACCTTAGTATTAATGATATCTGCTGTCTACAAGAAACTCACCTTAGTATTAATGATAGGGACCACCTAAGAATAAAAGGATGGAAAAAGTCCTCCAATCAAATGTGATTAAAAAAAAAAAACCAAGCAGGTGTCAATATCCTGGTTCTGTGAAGGCTTGATGCCCCAATGTAGGAGAATTCAAGGGCAGGGATGCAGGAGTGGATGGTAGGTGGGTAGGGGAGCACCCTCATAGAACCAGGAAGAAGGGAATAGGATAGGAGGTTTCTGGGGGTGGGGGGAACTGGGAAAGGGGGTAACATTTGAATTGTAAATAAATAAAATATCTAGTATAAAAATGAATAAGCTCCTCTTCATTTCCATCCCTGTATTCTTTCAGACAGGAACAAAGGAACCTGAGGAAAAGAAGGTCCAGTAACAGACCCAAAGTGGGATCCAGCTCAAGGGGAAGTCCTAAGGCCTGACATTATTACTGAGGCTATAGGGAGCTCACAAAAAAGGTCCTAGTATGACTGCCCTCCGAAAGACCCAACAAGCAGCTGAAAGAGTCAGATGCGGATATTTGCACCCAACCAATGGACAGACACAGCTGACCCCTGTTGTTGAATTAGGGAAGGCTAAAAGAAGCTGAGGAGAAGGGCAATCCTGTAGGAGGACCAGCAGTTTCAATTAAGCTGGACTCCTGAGATCTATCAAACACTGGACCACCAAACAGACAACATACACCAGCTGATATGAGGCCCCCAACACACATACAGTAAAGCAATTCCAGGTCTGTGTTCATTCAGAGATGATGCACCTAACCCTCAAGAGACTGGAGGCCCCAGGGAATTTAGAGTTCACATGGGGTGGGAGGTGGGGGCATCCATGTGGAGACAGAGGGGATGGGGAGGAAGTCTTAGATGTGGAGCAGTCAGAGGGTAGATGGGAGGGAATGGAATGTGGAGTGTAAAAATAAATTAGTTTTAAAAAAGAGAGAGAAACTATAGAAGAAATGACTAAGCATAAAAAAAAAAAGGTTACAAGGAACCAAACTATTAACATTTTACAAAACCCCACCCTATAACATATGTAAGCCCATATATACATGAATAGTTTAAATGAAATTGTCTCATGTGGGTGATAATGCTTCCTCCAAGAACCAAAAACACCAACACCAACAAAACCACCAAGACCAGGCATAAGAAGTTCTCTTTTGAGTTGCTGGTCAGTGTTGTCCAAGAGACTGCCAAAATATAGAGGCAATTACTATTGTCCTTGGTTGAAGGAAAATACCAGTTACTAAAGACACTGCACATAGATGCAGGGTCCAGAGGCCCCTGAGCTGGAACTGACATGAATGTATCCTCTTTGAGGACTAGCTTTCATCATACCAGAAAGTGCCACACAAACTTTCAAAGGAGGAAGCACTCACCAGTCTTACTCAGTTACACCACCATGGACCACCACAATAACCAGCATGACACAGTGACCCTAAGGATGCACCCTAACCAATAGTTCTCTAATTGGATTAAAGACCCACCCAACAAGAGAGAAATCATACCTAGTTTGAAAAACCTAACCTACCCAGTCCTAGTGAAGTCATGGATCTTGGGGGAGAATCTACAACTGCCACTTTACTAATGCTGCATAATTCCTAACTATATTCTAAATATTTATCCTTATACCCACAGATAAGTGCAGTCTTTACCCATCATTAAGGAACTTCTTTCTTAACATATGGATAGCTTTTCAGAAAACCACAAACAATCAAAACACAGAGTTACAAAGCCCAGTCTCAATGGTGCTCTTGTACTTAAGGGTCAGAGAGGGGAAGGAAGGGAGGGAAAGAGGACAAAGAGAAATAAAAAGTGACAAAGTATTTCTGAAAAACCCAGTCCTTGGTTGTTTTAGCAAACATATAATGATACAGACTTGGAAATGTAAAGTTGAGATGAGATGGCTAATGGAAAATTAACTAAAAATGAAAACAAAACACACAAGAATGTAATATAAAAATTTTAAAGGTAAAAATATAAACAGTTCATTGTATAATAGGATAAAACAAGTACTTTCTAACAGCCAAAATTCAATTTCAAGCTTATTTCAAGTTCCTTTAGCAAATGTTCTACAAGAGAAAAAGAAGGTGAACCATTAGAGAGTGAAGGAAGGGGTGTCCTGCACAGTACAGTCAGACAGATGGCTTAGAGTGAGTCTGCTTCTCAGTGTGTGGAATGATGCAGTTCTGTGGTGATCTGACAGCACATAGGTCTTCAAATGCATTTGAGTGCATCTGTCACTTAATTTCATGAATCTTGAAGAGCAGGAGTAACATAAGAATAGCTTTCAAAATCTGCATACACAATGCTATCCAAATAGTACAAAATGTTATTTTCCAATTAGGTAATAAATACCAACTTTAATCACAGTCAGAACTCCACAAAGAAACAGGAAAAATTATCTTAAAATACCAAGGGAATTTGTAACTTTAAATCATATCTTTTTTAAAGGCACATTTTCAACTGTACTTATTATTTTATTTTTCATATTCAAATTCTCACCAAAATGTTGGCATTATTATAGTCATTATTGCTATCATTTCAGCATTACAACCAATTTGGGACCTGGTAAAAATAAATGCTATGTATTTAGGACAATTTGAAATAACTGAAAAGGCAGTAATATAGCTGATTAAGTAGGTAGAAACACATTTAAAAGCCTAAACAATGCCTTATCTGTCTACAGTTCCTTAATCAAGAACTTTATGGGTGAAATGCCACTTCCCTGAGGTTATGTGAATCTAACTCAAAGGCATTTTCTCTCTTCCTGATTTATGTATCTATATGTGTGTGCATGAGTCTATACTGGTGTGGATGAAGGTGCAGGCCATAGATTAAGTTGAGTGACGTCTTTCCCTCTCTACCTCTCTCTCTGCCTCTGCTCTCCGCCCCAATCTCTCTCCTTCGTTTGTGTGGTGTGTTTGCATGGCCTTGCACACAGAGGCCAGAGTAGGACATCTAGAACCTTATTCTCTGCTTTGTTTCCTGGGGACAGGATTTCTCATTGAACCAGCAGTTCACTGTTTTGGCTAGGCTGGCACATGAAGGAACTCTAAGGATCAGCGAGTTTGGAGCCCACCCCATCCTGCTAGGATTACAGGCACATACAACCCTGCCCAGCTTTTCATGGAGGTTGTAGAGTTCGAATCCAGGTCACTATGCTTGCAAATGAAGTGCTCTTGGTTATGTCGTAAGGCCAGAACTAATCCCAGAGAATTCCCTCCAACTAGTGAAAGCAGTGGGAGAGAACAAAACAGAAATCTTAGGGGTTGGTTCATACATGTGTGAGTGCATGTGTGTTTGAGAGGGGGGAAGAGGAGGAGAGCAGGAGAGAGTGTGCATGTGTGTGTGTGTGAGAGAGAGAGAGGCAGGGAAAGAGAGAGAGAGAGAAAGAGAGAGGGAGGGAAGGAGGGAGGGAGGGAGGGAAGAAGGGAGGGAGAGAGAGATAGAGAGATAGAGAGAGAGAGAGGAGTCAGAGAGAGGAAGAGGGAGAGACAAAGGCATTAGAGAAAGGTCTAAATGAGGGAAAGTGAATCTGACTGCTTCCATTACTCTCTGGACACGAAGAAGGTTGGTTGCCTTGTTTATAGAGCCAGCCAATGCTACTCTTTAGTAAGGAGATATGTGTGGAGGTGTGGACATGTGTGACAAAGTGCTATGAAGCCCCTAAGTGCAAAGTCCTAAATTTATCACTCATTTCAGACTTGATCTTGGGTAAAAGTCACTTTAGTATCTGCTCCTCCTCTATCTGGTGGCTAGAGAGAGAGTTTGCCCATTATTAGTTTCCTCCACCACCTGTATTTTAGCCTGGAGCCTCATGCTTTCTTATCTTAGTACACCGTGTGCCTCCCAAGGGTGGTAGCAGACACATTTCACTACAAATACACTTCAAAATCACTATGAAGTGTAAAAACCAAGCTCCATAAGAAAAGATACAAGTTGATAACAGTTTGATAAGAAAGCTAATTCACCACCACCACAACAGAGTACCAACACAGATCTCACAGGAGAACATCAAACCTGTAGAAACCAAACCCTGGCTTAGGAGTCTGTCATTCTGATGCTTTCTGATCTCAATCCTGCAGTTGTAGAACGTAAGCTGCCTTTTAAAAATCTCTGCCTTTTCCTCCAACCCCCGCTGCTCTCACCTTTGCTTTAGTATTTTCTGTTCATTCCAAAATGTATGCAATTGCACTGTCCCTGGCCTTGCCTCACAGCCACTTTACACTCCATGCCTGGCTGGTTTTACCTGGTGTCTTCCTGTTCTTGATCTCCGGGACACTTGTCTGTCCTGCTTCTATCTAGGGTCTACTTGTGATACCAGTCTAGACCTGGCTTACTGCCCCTGCCACTCCCTGCCCTTCAGATCCCTTTCCTCGTCAACCTTTAGAGACTCTCCTGTCGCTGAGCATACTTGTTCGTCCTGTTCCCACACACGATGCTATCTCATCATGTCATACTGAGAATAAAATCAAAGTGCAATGCACACCCTCGATAGTAGGCACATAGATGTTTTGTTTCTCAAGCATCCAGCCAAACCCCCATGTTTTAGTAACAGCACCCTAATACTCCATGGACTTCAGTATCACTTCCTTGGTTAGTATCTTGTCAGAAGCATCAATCATGGTATATTTGCTTTTGATAAGATTTGCAACAAGTTGTCCTTTCTCTAGGATAAAACTCTTGAACCCAATTGCATCAAGTTCAGGCTGAAAGATTCTAACTATATCCAAATGGCATATCTATTCTGAGGCTATTCAGCTGATCCTAACACCCCAATCCACATAGATGCCTAGCTCTTGCCTCTACCGAAGCTAGTGCCTTACTTACTTTTCTTTGTCTGGAAACTGTAAACATATATGTAATCTTCAGTAGTTCCATTTGCTCACATTAGCAGAGTTGGTTTCTACTGATTATGGCAAAGAACTCTATCTCTTGCCATTTGAAGACGGATTGTGACCTAGACTTGTTTGCCTTCGTGTTTCTCTCAACTCATAAGGGCAGATGCTTTCAGCTGGTCTGAGAGTCCACCATTACCATGGGCCATCTTCCCTGTATTTACAAACTCATACCCTGTGCTTAGAACGATTTTCATTTCTAACACTCAGATAGTAGCTATGCCTTCTTGTTGGTCCTTACTGCCCATGTGAATTTATCCCAACACAATAATTCTACCCACTCTGGGTAAAAGAGCTGCCTGTGCTTTTCTTACATGTCTAGCCCTGTAACTAATAGTTACACTTTATTTAGCAATGAATGAAAGCTCTGATACACATTGACTGCTAGTGGCTTCCACCTGCTCCCTTCTCTGGAGAATTGCCCTCCTTCACAAACTGACTGAGCTGTAGGCAGACAAGGCTAACCTGTTTGTTCATTGAAGAACTCCATTGTACAACTCCCAGGTATCCGTGGCATTGTGCTGGAGCCTCCTCTATTGAGTCCTGTTTTTCCTAAGAACCCAAATGGCTTCTGAGTCTGCTGTGGGAAAACCAAACTCTGGATGAATCGGAGACATTCTTAACACCTTCCCTGCCACCATTCAGATAACTGGAATGAATTAAGACTGCTGTATTAGAGTTAATTCCTGGAAAAATCATTTCAGACACATAGTAGAACAAACTAAAATGTTGACTCATCTACTAAAATCATAAAAAAGAAAATTCAAGTAAAGCAAAGAAGCCACAAAGAGCAACCCTTCAATTGTCTTCACAAGATCTTGCCCCTAAAAACCCACTTCCATTGCTTAATTAATTACGGAACTCAGAACAACTTAAAATGGCCATTCAGCTAATTGGTGCTTTTTAAAATTGACATTATAATGCAAAAGTTATGAATCAAAGTGTTTTAATTAAAGAACAAGCACTATAAAATAGTCTCATATTTAAAATATGGATTATTTAAATAAAAGATGTGAAATTTTAGATAAAGCAATACAGATAAACATATTTGGCAAAGATATATTTAACATTCTACCTCCAAACAAATCTGAATAGACTGACAGAATTTTAAAAAATGATGTCAAATACAACTTCAAGTCCTTGCCCACTCTCATTCTGAGCCATATTCTGAGGATAAGCATAAGGACATCCTCCACATACTGCAGCTGCTGGCGTGTGCCATCATCCTGTTCAACACTTCTTCCCAGAAGCATCTAAGTTAGGCTAACAGAGTAGAGACTGACAGTAATTATATGGACAGATTCACAATCCTGGGAAGCTTATGGTTAAACAAAGAAAGCTAGGACTTTTTTTAAATCTAAGTTAGAATTTTGATAAAGGCAGATCTTCACTCCTAGAATGGAGCACCCCACCTTTTGAAAGCTATGCTACAATGTAAATGAACCCATACAGGTTCTTAACCATCTTAACATCTAAACCAGACCTTTATCTAAAAGCTGGGTCTGTTTGGAATACATTTGTACAGCAGAATAAAAGGTGTTTTTCACCATCTATAAAAAGGTCAAGCTCTATCTGAGTGTCACAAAGTTTATAATTCTAATTAATCTAGTTGGACCAGAACCAGAGTACATAAAGGCAACCACATCTTGTTCCACCTGTTCCATCCATTGCCTTACCATCCAGTGCTCTAGAAGGCTGAGAACCACCTAGAAGCAGAAGCAGAAGTAGGAGGAGATCAACAGCTGTGGTCTCTTCCAAGATCTAAGGTGCCAGAGATTTAAAAAAAAAAATAGATGAGTGAATTCTAAGTTGGAATTAGAAAAGCCTTCCAAAACATATTGATGCCTGGGCTAGACTCAGATGACTGGATAGTTCTCAGACATTAACTACAGAGAAGACTTTCCCAGTGTGAAATAATTAGCACTATTGATTCACGGAGGAATTTATCTTGTCTTATCCTGATTAAATGATAGAAAGAATCTGGGCAAGATGACATTCACCTTTAAAGAAATTCCTGAGGAAAGGTGCCTGGGTTATGCAGTAAGACGGGGTTTCCAATGTGGAAAAGGGATAAGATAGAATTCTATCACAGTACAGAATATGTTGGCAACTTGATTATCCACAGAGCACACATAAATGTTGCAAGTGGTTATAATGGCATTCTTAGAGGGAACAGTATGACCTTAAGCAAATAGAAATATATTTTCATATACAGATAGTAGCAAAACTTACTTGCCAGGATATCTTGTGTAAGAAAAATTCTAATTCATCTTGGCTTTATGGGAGATGGTAGTTAGAGATAATTATAAGCTAGGAATTATGCTTAATGGATGATGACATTCACAGACTCTATCAATATGGCTGCCCACATCTTTAAACACACAGGTTAGCCTGAGAAAATACACAGCAATACTTGCATTAGAATTGTATTTACTTTGATTAAAATGCAGAGCCTGAGATTACAGCTTTTGAGGTGGGAAAGGCAAGGGTGTGTGTTTGGATGCAAGCCAGAGCAACCAGGAAGGAATGAGAGGAATGGAATGGCATGTGGACCTTCAGCTCTCAGGATAAAGTGTACATGGCATGGTAGACAAAATGATAAGGGTAAGAGGAAAGGAATTCCATTATTTTAATATTGGCACCAGTTGTGGTCCACTAACTGCATTAGGCACATTCTCTAATGAACATGTGATAGCCCTTTGCTGTGCAAAAAGAAGCTACTGTACTTTACAGGTTTTTTTCCTTTGAAATGTTATTTATATATCATGAGTAATTAAATATAAAGCCACAATAATAATGGGGGAATCTCAGTAGTCCTGATGTATAATCACATATTTCATGTTTTTTAGCTCTGGAACTTTGTACGAGTGACTCCACCTCCCTGGGCTTCCATTTTTACCTCTGAAAAATGGAGATAAATATATTTTGGTTACCATGGCTGTCTCAGTTCCTTTTCTGATGCTGTAAAGAGACACCATGACCAAGGAAACTAATAAAAGAAAGTATTTAATTGGGGGTGTGCTCACAGATTCAGAGGGTGAATGCACAACCATGTCAGATAACATATTATCAGGTAGGAGTCATGGAGGTAGATCACTAAGACCTTACATCCTGATATGAAGTTGAACGTAGAGAGAGCAAGACTTGGCCCTTTGTGGGCTTTTGAAATCTCAAATACCACTACCAGTGATACAACTTCTCTAATAACTTCTCCTAATCCTTCCCAAAACTGTTCCACCAACTAGGATCAAGCATTCAAATATATGGGCCTATTTGAGGCCTCTCTAATTCAAACAACATTTGTTGATATGAGGATGAAATGGTACAATACAGGACATTTGAAAATTTTAGCTTTGGTAAACCAAGGTTTTAATTTTCCCTTATACACAAATCAATACACTGTATATGTATATGCATATGTATATATATATGATACAGATAAAGATATATAGATTATATATACAATATATGGAGGAGAGAGGGGAGAGAAAGAGAGAGTGGGGGAAGAGTGGGAGAGAGAGAGAAAGAGAGAGAGAGAGATTAAATATCTTCACTGCTAAAAGGAGAAAAATAAGGTTGGAAAACCAAAATATTTACTAAACAACTATTCTCTGGGTTTTATTTGAAGTTACAAGAATGCTATATTAGCATTGATGGCTAAAAACAAGATTCATTTTCTTAAATAAAACATTGGGATAATTTCATATTTATTGAGAACCATCATAAAGATCTAAGTAATGGAGTATGCAAAGGGTTTCCCATGTTCAGGCAGCTACAGCAACCAGGAGTACTTAGCCTGTCAGAACCATGATGCCCCTCTGGGAAGCATGTACTCTTTAAATTTTGACACTCACTAACCATTCTCCTCTTTTGATCTAATACATCAAGTTTATATCTCATTCTCAGCCCAAGGGAACATGCCACAGGGATCGAACATAGCTTGTACAAGGCTACCTAAATTCAAACCCTGGCTCTGTTGTTCTTGTGCTACCTTAAGAAAGCTTCACAGCATTTCTCTGTGCTTTATCTTCTTCAATGGGGTTGACATCAGAATCTCAAAGAGCTATGAGAACAGATGGGTTACTATATGGAAAGCACTTAGAAAAGACTTACATGTAGTAATAATAAGCAGATCTCAATTAGAATTAGCTGACGTCAATTAGAAATATATTCTAGTGAGGACACACTGATGCTTACAGTCTAATCTGGCCTTTTACATAGCTAGTGAAATGTCCAGACAAAGTTTTCTCCCTTGCCTGGCTAGCACAGCTTGTCATGGAATTGGCTGCTGCAGAGAGAGATGCACAGAATAAGAGCATACTTTGTGTTCTCAGAGCTTCTGCGAAACAACAAATGCATAGCAATTTCCCTAACACTTAGAACAAAGAGATTAGAAATATGGTTCATTGTCAGAGCAAATGCTGTCACTCTCTGCCATACATTTAAATTAGCCTTGGTTTCTCATAAAAGCAGTGATTTGGGATGGAGTATACTCTAAAGAGTTAAGTTCTTTGTCACCCTTGAACTAACAGTTTGGCCACTATATCCGTTTTTTCCCCAATGTCAGAAATTCCCAGGAAGTCTCTTAGACAAGTGAATGACTGAACCTTACAGCAATGCAAGACATGCATCATTGTGACCCTCCTACATCTGAGGGCTGAGTCTTCAGACCCCACCTTGCCACAGATAACCATGCCTCTCTCCAAGTTCCAGTTACGCCAGAAGTCCCACCTCTAGAGACTGAAGGAGAAGTTGCTGATTGGGCCAAGTTGCTGGCGAACTTGGGGAAGGGGTTTTGCTTTACCTATTCTACCTGGTTTTGCTTGTAACAACGTGTATTGAATGAAAGATGGCTGACTGAAACACATCTGTGTTTGGCTAATTTTTACGAATCCTTCCCGTGGTTCTGGTATCCCAAAATGGTTTTCCAGGATCTTGACCCCATTCATACATGTGGCTGCTGGACGGCTACACATCATGAATCCTAATTTCAATTCATGAAAAATGGAAAATAAAGATATATACATACAGACACACACACACACACACACACACACACACACACACTCATGGAATGATAGGGTCTAAGCAAAGAGGAATTGCTTTCTTAACACAGTTATGACATTTGATTTCAATCAAATTAGCCAACTGACACAGTCTTTCTAGTGAAGTTGTATATGAAAAAATAAAATCCTAGATAGAGACAGCTTAATGCTCAGCTGAGAAGACATAAAGCAAGGGAATCATTAAACTACCAGCTAACCTCCCCATGCATCAAACTAAGTGTGTGCGGGTGTGGGAGTTAATATTATACCCTATGTAAAAGAGCATAAAAACTGACAAATTTTATCTGAATAGACTCAACATATAGTTTATGGTCTGCACATAAAATCCAGTTAGCACGGTGAGCTGAAAAGCCGACTTGGCAGACTCTAAAGCTAAAAATGAGTCCATGCTCTGGGTGGCCCACTGATGAGCCAGCCATTCAACAAATCGTATGAAGACCAAGGAATTTTATTTAGATTCATGGATAATATCTTTAATTTAAAAGGGGACTATCTTTCTGAGAAGTAATTAGTAGAAAGGAAATGAGAGGAGACTGCTTTTATTTGATGACATCATTTTTATTTGATAAATTCATAAAAATTAAAATAATGGACAAAAATCCTTTTTCTGAAACAAAAGATTTGAATAATCAGTATGCAATCATAATGAAAACCATCTGAGCTCATACATACTCAGATTAACAAAAGCCTTGAAATTCTTGTTATAAGAAAATTATATAATTTAGCTTCCTCTACCTGACAATGATATGAAGTTAAAATTGAGAGTGTATGTAAATAAGTCCATTTCTTAATTTTTCACATATATTAGCAAGTTAGTGCTTTTAAAGAAAAATAATTGGCTGACTCATAAGGTATTGTCTGTCATCCAATAGAATAGTTCAAAATACAAATGAATAAAACTATTTTAATGTAAGGATTTATAGTATGACTACACATGGCCCAACGTCTCTTTTTTGACCTTCTCTCGGCATCTCTAGTGTAGACATGCATACTTATACTTTGTATACAGATATTATTTGCAAGGATCATCCTGATCCAATATTAAAATCAAAGAAATATGCATTTCAAATGTTATACGTGAAGAAACTGATGAGAAAACCCCCAGTGAAATGCCTCGGTTCATTTTTTTTTGTGATTCTCTAGACTGCTTATGTGTTAACTTGAAACCTGTGATTTTATTTAAAGTGCTAAATATAAAAACTGAAAAGCTGTTATCAGATGGGAAGGCTAACTTGGTAATGTTAAATGAGACAAATGATACTTGGAACTTTGTAAAACAGCGTTGCTATTGTTCTCAACTGTCCACCAAAACTAGATGACAAGGTCCTACTGCTGAAGACAATACATGCTTCCAATATAGAACATGGAGGATCAAAGCTACAACTGAGCCCAAGAGCTCCTTACAGCTAGCTAGCCTTCGCATTACCAGACAGTGCTACACAGGCTCCAGAGGGTGAAAAGTTATCAAAGGGCTTAGCCATCTACAGACTACAACATCAGTCTATCAGGAAGAGCCATCCACTGCAGCAACTGTGGCATGGCTGTTAGAGATGATAGCTAATTGCATTCTCATTGGGTTTTATTCTTACCCGAGCAGAATAAATTCAAAACTGGTACTATAAACATGGTCAGAAGACCACTGTTAAAGAGGCCCCAGGGCAGCACCTACTACTAGTTTTTTTTTCTAGGTGAGCATAATGTCACATTGTCCTTTAAATACCTATGCGTATATCCATAGACTAGAGTGCCTCTCGGCTGTTGTAGAACTTTTTCTTTGCAGTGAGCAACAATTACTATATAGATTCATAACTGGTCAATGTGCTGAGGAAAAGTAACTATTGAGTTTCATCCCTAAACAGGACATTCTTATCATCTACCAACCTCCAAGCCCTCTAAGCCTTGGAGACAGGTGACAGAAACAATGTAAAAGCTGGACACCAAGGGCTATCAAATATTGTATTCTAACACAGCGATTGCACTCAGGAACTCATAGGAACAGTAGCTGCCTGTACAAATCTGCCCAGGATTCGGATAATCAACATGCCATCATGATGTAGGAGGGGATCATGAAGACCTAAGGGACAATTAATGGTTGCTAGTAGAGGGGTGCAATATTCTTGCATAGTTTAGCCACTGGTAACTTGCCTTTGTTAATGTAAATTACCTCAGCTTGTGCTTATGCAAGTAACCATAGCTGAATACAGTGAGTCACACATACTCACTCACACAAAGATAGGAAAGTAGGAGGGGCCTTGTTGGGAAGAAGGGGTTCAATGAGAAGAAAGGAATGAGAAGGGGTCATAAGGTATATAATCAAATTACCTATACTCACACATACACATCTATATATTTGTGAAAAAAATAAATTAATTAAAAACAAAAACTAAAAGAACAAAGAATATCCAGATGATTATACTTTTTCTTCAATATCCAGTATAGGATTTGAGTTAAATATTCTGTAATGTAACTTATAACAGTGTTCTCTCTTTTTAACAACAATGTTCTTGTGTCATTTTAAGGAATTTCAATTTTCAAATTAATTCTAATGAATCCCCATTTCCTATAGAAACCAAGAGGGCTATCTCCATTAACTTTGACACTTGAACAAATATCATTTGAAATGATATTAGCACAAGCATTTGTTAAAATTGAGAGACAGGCTCTAAGTATAAGACAGTCATTTCTGTGCTTCTCTCCGGATGCCAGGTCTCTCTATGCTCCCCAGAAAGCACCAAAACATCTCCCCACAGGCCAGAATTCAACCATTAGTTGATCAGGTGGGCCTCCCTTGACTTTCTAGACTAGAAAATTCCCTGCTATAAGGATCCATATCAACATGCTCCTTTAAGGATGCTGGGGCTACAGTCACAATATTACTAATGTATATGTAATTGGTGACCATTTACTTGCACTTAAGATTGTATGAACAAGCCTCTGTATGTACTATGTGTATGTATTTCCAACCCATTTAATTCCTAGCATTAGTCATGTTAACTTATCACAAAGATTATTTTACTACCCCCACCCCCAAAATAATATCAAATACCAACCTTTAAAATAGTCATATGCATTGCAATTTTAATTTATAGCACATTATTACTACTATGAATTATTACTACTAGTAATAATAATTCATTTTAAATTTTTAATTAAATTATAGTAATAATTTTCTAATTTAACTCAGAGCATATTAAAAACTTTTCAGGTATATATCTGTTTTATCCCTGTAAATGGAAGTAATTTGGATTATACCCTTGAAACTGATCTCCCTCACCTGGAAGCCATCATTTATCCATTGTTCTTCAGTTAGGAAAAGGAAGGTATTTCAGACCCCTATGCATCCATGCTAGAATATTCACTGGCTTGATCTTGTGCAGGGCATGCACAGGCAACCACAGGCGCCATGAGCTAGCTCATGGTACAGCACACCAGTTCAGTCCTGTGCCTGCCAATGTCTGGCTTTTTCACTCCTTCATTCCCATTTCCAAGATGGACCCTAAGATTTGGAGAAGAGTTGACATCCCATGTGGTGCAGAGTACTTGACACACATTTATCCTCTGCAACTGGGTTAGCTGTGGATTTCTATTTAAACCTCCATCTACTGCACAGAGAAACTTCTCTGTTGAGGACTGAGAGGTGCACTAGTCTGTGAGCATAGATAGATAAATTTATATGACAGTTTGAAGTCTTTAAACTACTTTTAAAAACATTTTAAAGTATTGATGCTGTCCATGATAATAAACATCTAAGGCCAGGTCCAGCCTAGACTATATGAGACCCTGCCCAACAATCCACCCCCAAAGGACCTACATATTAACTTGTTTTAGGTAATATAAGATTTCTTATTCCTTTTAATTAACATCTATTTGTTTCTCTTTTTAAATAAACTAGTTTACATCCTGTCTCCATTTATTTGGTGATAACTCAGTTTCATAAATATCAGAATTTTTATAAAGAAAAATAGTAACCACTTGTCTTTCATACTGAATAAAAATATTTTTCTCAATATCATTTAGATTTTGTTTCTTTTGCAGTGGTTCTGAAATAGAATTTAAAATATTTTTATTTTATTTTCTCTAAATAATTTGCTACTCTACAGATATCTAATAGCCTAATTTACTTTCTACTTATTAATTTCTTATTTAATTACTTTGCGTGCTCTTGGGACACAAACATTATCAGTTTACATAATAAATAAATATGGATTTAGATTTTATTTCTTTGTTCATTTATTTATTTATTGGTAATTTTTGAGACATGATCTTAATATGTATCCCAGGCTGACCTCAATCTTTTGCTAATCATGGCCTCTGCTTAAATTTCAGCCTTGAGTCAGTGCAATCAGCTCTTTGTTCTAAACAAAAGAACCAACTATATATAAACCATATTAACACTTACTTAAAGACTCTGTAGCAGACTTTTCATCATATCAAAAGATCTTTATTAGGATTTTTGTTATTTGTTTTTAAGAATGGGTTGGCTCTCCTGCAGGTCATTCTACAAACTTATATTCTGATGGTACCCTCAGACTCTGTCTAACAGTCTAACAATATGAAATCTTACTCCCATTTCAATATCCATCAACAAGAAATTCTCACTGAGTAGCTCCAAAGGTCTGGCATTAGTTGTATCATTTTTCTTACCCTTCCTTTGAAAATCTTCTCTCCTCAAGAAGTGGCTCTGCACCATTTTATCTCCGGTGAGTTTCTAAGACCAGAGCAGCCAGCCGGGAGGCACAGGCCCCACAAGTCCTAGGGGAGCCGCAGGGCAGCAGGGACAGGATCCTCTCAGCTTCCAAGTGACAGAGGAGGATCAGTCTTTCTCTGCCCCTTCCCTGCAAGTGGAGGGCCTACCTCCAGGGAACTCCTTAAGCCAGAGACCCTGGCGAGAGCCGCCATTTTCTCTCTGGTGAGTTTCTGAGACTGGAGCAGCCAGCCTGGAGGAATAGGCCCCAAGAGTCACAGGGGACTTGCAGGGCAGCAGGGACAGGACAAGCTCTAGTGAGAGACACTAAGAACATTTAACACCAAAAAGCAAGAGATGGCGAAAGGAAAACGCAAGAATCCTACCAACAGAAACCAAGACTACATGGCTTCATTAGAACCTAGTACTCCCACTGC
>NW_022196897.1:125872099-125873741 GCF_008632895.1 Mastomys coucha | reverse complement strand
AAGAAAATATCTAATAAAAACATAAAAAAAAAAAAGAAGTGGCTCTGGTCCCCTGCAAAGCCAACTTCTCAGCATATAAAGCCCCCACTCTGCTCCACTCTGCGGGTCAGTTGCAGACCTTTGTCTTGATGGTTTGTGTTTTTACTTCATGTTTAGCTTCTTCATAAACTATTTACTCCCTCGAATGTTCATTAGTTTCTTTGAAAAGGTAATCACTGGTTTTGCCCCAACTCCTTTCCTAGCTTTTCTTTTTTTCATTTTTCTAGAGTACATATATTGTCTGACTTTGTACATGACCTCAACCTCATGCCTCTGTCCCCAGTGGTAACCTACAATCTGATTTCATTTCTGCCTTCGGCATGCAAGATCCAGAGACATCTGTGGCATTTTCTTCTTTCTTGAAACTTTGATTGCTCAGCTTCCATCACATCATCTAAAACTGGATACTTTTATAAACTTTTCATTTTTAAATATTTATTTTTATGGACATGAGTTTCTTGCCTGGATGCATGTATATTATATGTGTGTCTGTGGTATGTATCAAAAGACACATTATATTATATATGTGTCTTCTGATCAAAAGAGAAGGTTGGATCCTCTAGTACAGGAGTTATTGTAGAGATAAAAATGATGAACTTATGAGAAACATTTACTCATCTAACAATATTATCAAAATTCATGAAAATATGAGATGAACCATTTCCAGCCCCCAGATGTACAAGACAAACAAATATATGAAGTTTGGAAACACACTCAGGCAACTCCTGGTTCATTGGGTAGCTGATGACCCAGTCCTTTGACGGTGCTCCATGCTCTTTGCTTCCTTCTCTTCTCCAGATGCTCATCTGTATTCCAATATTGGCTCATATTATCAGAAGTAGAAAGGGGATATTTGGTGAAATTCTACCAAGTTTATCTCTTTGAGTCTACTGTGGATGCTAAAAATTATAACTTAAATAATGAAATCTGCCTCTTTTTGGTAAACCACATTATCCGTGGTATGTATCACCACTACTTTCCATTGATAAGTGCCAACTACCTCCTGGCACAATATTGCAAATTTCTTCAGTTACATTCTCAATCTATCATTCTAAGTCTACCCTTACCACATAATATTTCACAATGAACTCAATTATAATTAATAATTAGCCATTTGTTTTTAGCTTTAACGAATATATTCAAAGAGAAAATATATGATAAATAATTATAATTAAAAATGAGGTCCAATGAATGAAAAATGAGATAAAAGATAAAAACGTTGCTATATAAAATAAGAAACTATGAAATAAATGTAGCACAAAAAAGATCATAATTAAAGATGCATACACAAATATCGTAATAGTTTCATTCATGATGCAGTAGAGATATGGTTAGGTAGTTGAGGATGAGCTCTGAGGGAGAAATGGTGAACCTAGTCCCTCTTCTTTCTTACTCCTCATTTCCTACCAGCATGAAGTAGATGAGTCATCCTATCACAAGCTCCCTAATATATGTTCCTGTTCAAGGCAGGAAAGAAGCAAACCCAAATAATCATATACTGGATACTCTGAAATTGAGTCAAAATAAAGTTCTTTACACAAATGCCAGCCCAGGCTACTATACCCAGCAAAACTCTCAATTACCATTGATGGAGAAAACAAGA
>NW_022196897.1:125843873-125871365 GCF_008632895.1 Mastomys coucha | reverse complement strand
CAACTTTTATAATACTCATTTTTATTGTTATATTTTATAAATTTTAAAGAATATGACAAAAAAGATATAGGTATTGAAAAGGAGACTCTGGGAGGAGTGGGGTACAAAAGGGGAACAAGAATATGATTTAATTCTATTTATTTAAAATATGTTTTTAAATGTTAACAAATTCAGATAAATTGAAATCATGTAACTTTTCTTATTATAATACAATAAAACTTAAAAAAATAAAGTTCTCTAATTCTCAAGTTGGTTAGTTCAGCTACTTTGTTATACTAACAGAAAGCTGGAATACTAATAAACATTATCATCATTGTACTTTACAAAAGGAACATCAAAATGATTTTATGTATTAATTCTTCAATATAGGATTAAAACCAGTTTCATTTCACTTCTCATTTGAGTAATGACATTGTTTTGGCATTAAATTATTACCATTCCCAGAGAATTTGAAAGAGAGCATGGATGTTCAATTTCTAGATTCCTTCTGTGGCAAAGAATAAATACTTGACAGAAACACTTGCCTTAATCTTTAACCTCTGAATTAGCTGGAAGCCTTTCTTTAATAACTAGAAATGTATAGGTTGTCAGTGATAATCCAAGCCATCTAACAAAAGTAGAATAAATATGAATCTCCAAGAAGAAAGTAATGTGAGCCACTAACAATATAATCATGCTTCTTGAGGAAATGTAAAGTTGGAGTATTATGGGTTTGCCTGTCTCATATATATATGAGATGATGAAATCCTTTCATACTCCTTCCTTCAGACCCAGGATCTTAGTTACTTTCCTATTTCTATGACAAACACCATGACCAAGAGAACTTTTAAAAGATATTGTTTAATTTGGCTATGGCTCCAAAGGGTTAGACTCCCTTATAGCAGAACAAAGGCATGCTGGCACTAACAGTCAAATGCTTACATATGGATTCCAAGTAGGAGGCAGCAAGAGGACACAGGGATTGTCAACACTTTTGAAACCCCAATTCTCACCCATGTTGACACATCTACATCAACAAGATCACGTCTCCCAATTCTTCCCAAAGGATTCCATGAGCTGGGGATAAAGCCTTCAAGCTTATGAGCCTATGAGAGACATTCTCATTCAAACCACCACCGTCTGCATCCTTTGTTTTAGAACACATCAACAGTGGCAGGTAATACATTTTGAATTAATGTTTGATGTTGGACTTATTCCCAAAGCCTCAGGGGAAAGTTTTTAAACATAACTAGCACTCTAATCGCAAGAACTATGGGTCTTATAGTATATAGCTTAAAAAAACAGTTCTGAAAACAATCCTGGACAGGGCCACAGAAGTAGCTTCACAAACATAGATTTCAAGGAGATACCGAAATGCTGGGGAATTCTCCATCTCAGGATATCTTTTTTGAACTCCTCATTATTTCACAATCATACATACACATTCTGAAAGCAAGAGACTGTCATGAGAAATGCTGATCAATACATCCATTAAATGGAATAACTTGTAAGCTTTCCAGATTGTCTATGATGCTATATTTTATCATCCCAGCTATAATAGAAGTCAATGTCTGCCATGTCTCAAACTCCACTTTAATTCAGCACCTCATTGAAGAGTTCAAATAATACTTGACAAGTCAATCATTCTTCCTGTATCTTATATCATTTTCTTCACAGCATTGAGGAGTCCATTAATTGTCATCTCCCTCGGCCTCACTGGTACCTTCCCCTCAGTATCCATCTCTACTCAGCTGATATTCTTCTGAATCCCAGACATTGGCAGAATCCAAGGTTCAAGTTTTCTCTTTTCCACATGTATTCCTTCCTTAACACCACCCTAGGAGACTAATGCTATGTTCTTTAAAGTAATTTTTCATACAATATATTTTCATCATTTTCCCTTTATTGTCACAAGATGAATCCTATTAGTACACGAACATGGGAGATATTTCCATTTTCTGGTATCTTCTTCAGGTTCTTCCTTCAGGATCTTAAAATGTGTATTGTATAAGTCTTTCACTGCTTGGTTAGAGTTATCCAAAGATACATATACACATAAACAAATATATGCACATATATATGTGTATATATACATACACACATGTATATATAGATATATACATACATATATGTATATATAGGTATATACATATGTACAAACATACATACACGTGTGTGTGGAGGGAGATATTATGAAAGATGCTGTTTCTCTGATTTAATTCTCAGTGTGCATATCATTTGATTTTTGTGTTAATTTTGTATTTTGTTATTTTGTTGGAAGTATTTATCAGTTTCAGCTTGTTTCCTATTACAGTACTGAGGGTCTTTTATCTATACAAACATGCCATCTGCAAATAGTTACTTTGATTTCATATATATATATCCCCTTGTTCTCCTTCAGTTGTCTTATTTCTCTAAGACTTCAATATTGTATTGAACGGGTAAGAAAGCAGTGGATATTCTTGACTTGTTCCTCGTTTTAGAGGAAATGTTTTCAGTTTCTTTCCATTTAGGATGTTGTTGGCTGTGGGCTTGCTGCAGACTGCCTTTATTATGCTGAGGGATGTCCGTTGTATCCCTAGTTTCTCCAGGACTTTTATTATGAAGTTGGGTTTGGTCAAGGACCTTTTCCGCATTTACTGAGATGATCAAGAGTTTATTGGCTTTCAGTCTGTTTATGTGATGTGCTATGCTTATTAATTTGTTTATGTTGAACCCCACCACAGATCTCTCAGATAAAGCCTGCTTGATCATGGTGTGTAATCTATTTGTATCCTTTGATTTTGTAACTATTTTTTTGAGATTTCTGCATCTATAATTTTCTTTTATTGGTGAGTCTTTGGGTGGCTTAGTATTAGACTAATAATGGCTTCCTAGAAAGAAATAGGAAATATGCTTCAATGTGTAGTTTGTGGAATAATTTGTGGAGTATTAGAGATACTTTTCTTTGAAGATCTTGTAGAGTTCTGCACTAAACCCATCTGAATCTAGGACTTTTTTTTTTTTTTTTTTGGTGTTTAGTGACTTTTAATTACTGTTTCTATTTTTACTGGGGATTATGGCATTTATATTGCTTATCTGATCTTAATTTAACTTTGGTCAAGAAATTGACCCATTTCTTTTAATTTTTCCAGTTTTAAGGAGTACAGATTCTGAAATATATACTTATGATTGTCTGAATTTTTTTGTCTGTTATGATATCCCCTCTTCCACCCCTAATTTTATTATTTTGAATCTTCTTTCTGTATATTCTGGTAAGTTAGGCTAAAGGCTTGTCAATCTCAAATATTCAATTCTTTATTTTATTACTTTTTAATTTCTATTTTATTGATTTCAGACCTAAGTTTGACTATTTCTTCCCTTCTACTCTTTTAGGGCACTAGCTTTCAGGTGTGTCACTAATACAGTTTTTAGATATGTAGATTTAGATAGTCAGTGCTATGAACTTGCCTCTTAGAATCACCTTCATTGTGTCCTGTAGGTTTTGATTTGTTGTGTTTTCATTTTCATTCAATTCTAAAAAGTTTTTAATTTTGTTCTTGATTTCTGTCTTCACCCACTTTCACCCAGTATTAAGTTGTTCAGGAACCTGGAGTTTGTATGTTTTCTGCTTCTGGTCTTGTTGGTATACAGCTTTAATCTGTGATGGTCAGAGAAGCTGCAGGGCATCATCTTAATTTTATTATACCTGTTGAGCTTTGCTTTGTGTCCTAATACGTGGACAATTTTGGAGAAAACTGTGTATCCCTTAGTCTCTGGATGGTATTTTCTGTAAGTATCTGCTAGGTCCATTTGATTTATGACATAATTTAGCTCCAGCATTTCTCTGTTTTGTCTGGATGACATGTCAACTGGTGACAATGAAGTGCTGAAGTCATCCACCATCACTGTGTGGGAGTCAACCTGTGATTTAGACTGTCGCAGTATTTCTTTTATGTACTTGGGTACTCTTGTGTTTGGCCCATAAATGCTTACATTGTATTGTCCTCTTTACATAATTTTCTATCTATTTTATCTGACACTAAAATAGCTGTACCAGCTTGCTTTTGGGTTCATTTCCTTGTAATACCTTTTTTCATCGTTTAACCTGAAATGATGTCTATCCTTGATAGTGAGTAGTGGCTCTTAAATGCAGCAGAAAGATGAATCCTGTTTTCCAATCTAATCTCTTAGACTGTGTCCTTTTATTGGGGGAATTGAGAGACATAATATTGAGAGTTATTAAGAGATATTGCTTGTTGATTCTCATTATTATGCTATTATGGTCTGGGATTTTCTACCTCTTCCTTTGCTTAACTGTTCTGGAATTATTTAGTCTTTGTATTCTCTTGGGTACAGTTTGGTTTAGAACTTAACTTTCTACTAGTGCCTTTTGTAGATCTAAGTCCATGATAGATACTGTTTAAATTTGATTTTACCATAGAATGCTCTCTTTTTTCCATCAACTGTAAAAAGAGTTGTGTTAGTACTGTAGTCTGGGATGCCATCTGTAGTCTCTCAGAGTTAGTAGAACACCTGTCCAGACCATTTTGGCTTTAAGAGTCTCCACTGAAGTGTCGAGTGTTGTTCTAGTGAGTCTACCTTTATATGTGACATGGTATTTCTCCTTTGTAGCCTTTGATGCCTTTTCTTAGTTTTATACATTTAGTGTTTTAATTATATGTGTTGTGAGAAAGTTCTGGTCCTGTTTATTTGGTTTCCTATACTCTTACTTCATGTATTCAATGTTTCCATGAGGCTAACAGAGTTAATGTTCTCCTTAAATCACAAGCAGATCATGTCACCCCACTACATGAAGTCATCCGGGCTTTCCATCCCATTCAAGATCAAAGTGAACTCACAGAAGCTGTCCTCTGCCACCCATCCAACCTTTCCTGCCATATCCTTCACTCACTCCACTTTCTACATTCTTCCAGTACAGTAAGTGTGATCCTCCAAAACTGTTTCCTATAATGATGTGCTGACACACGTATGGGTTGTGAGTTCAAATTGCATGATCTCTATTGGCAGCATATTACCCTTCATTGGATAGTTGTTCACTGCTACCCAGAGAATACTGTACAATATCCCTACCCTCCATCCCTGTGATTCTGCTTTAATATCCTTCATTGCAGTTTAAAAGCCTGGTAAGTGCTACATTTATTGCCTTATTAACTGATTCTCTGCTATCCTACTCACACACAATCAGAATATTGTTTTATTAAACCAAATGCATTACATACTGCTGTGACTATGTTTAATATAGTATCTGGCCAAAAATGTAAGTATTTGATAGATATCTTTTGAGCGAATAAATGAGTGTATGACTTTAGTTTATCATATTCAAAAGAAGTAAATAAAGCAATATAAGACAAAAACACATTTTAAATTTACAGGTAGGCCAGATAAAATACAGGACAAGGATGCCATGGTGACAGAGGGCACTACTTTAATCCTTGGGCTGTCTTCTCTGTGTCTGCCCACTAATTAACTGACTCACTCATTCAGTCATCAGACTGTCTAGAAACTGATGAATTGCATCTCCCACTTCAGATGTTCACATGCCTAAGAGAGGCCCAAACTAAGAAAGGAAATATTTGCCTGTAGCTTTTCCAATTACACAGAAGGTATATTAAACATGATTTTTTAATTCTTTATGTGAGATGTATATTTTCCAAGATAGTAAAGATAATACTATGATGAATAACATATATGCTACTATGAAAGCTATATTTTTAAAATAAAAATCCATAAGGATTATAAATGGAAATTACCTACAGTGATTTAGCATAAACCAAAGCTAACATATTTTACTAAGCATCAGGCTTCAATGGGGAAGCAACGAAGACAGCAATTCATATTTAACATCATGCTTTTAATCTCAAAAAAAAACCCTGGGATAAACTATTTTTTTGACTAAGCAAACATTAAGATAATATCATTCTGTTGTTTTATTCTGTTTTAAATGTGATATACAAGGCTACAGATATAAACTTTAGCTATTAGAGTAATGATTCTCAATCTTCTTAATGTTGTAACCCATTAATAGAGTTCCTCATGTTATAGGGACCTCCAACAATAAAATTATTCCATTGTTACTTCATAACTGTAATTTTGCTACTGTTTTGAACCACAATGTAAATCTCTGATATGCAGAGTATCTTATGTGCAACACCAAAAGGCATCATGATACACAGGCTGAAAACCACTGTATCAGAGTAAGCTGGGGCTCAGACAAAGACTCTAAAAGTGTTTTTCTCAAGAATTGTGTGAACTGAAAGAATTTTAATCTCCAGTTAGTTTCTCACTTAATTTTTAAAGGTTATGAAATCGAGTCATTTCCCAATATTTAACTACTTTACGAAGACTGACTGATTTTACACAAGTAGAAACTATAACATTTAAGCACCAGCTATCAAAGTAGGCTGCATCTGACCTGAAAAACACACAAGCATTTCCTTTTCAAAGGAAAAGAGGAGGAAAGGCCTGAAGTGAGTATTTTCAAACAGGAACAGTTCACTTGGAACTTGGTTGCATAAGCAGACACTTGGTTCTATCTGCTTCTCAACCTGTCAGTTTAGAACTTTACACATCAGTGAGTTAACTGACTCACAGTCCCTCTGTGAGCAATAAGTCAGTTACGACAATAACATTAAAAATACAATACATGTTTTCTCATTATTTTCTTTCCCAGTGAAAAAGTTAAACTTATAGAGGGTGGGATGATTCCAAAGGTCCATATTGTACATGCACCTGTAAAATGAGGTCCGTGGCTTCTAAAACCCAGATAGAGCGTAAGCATCCCAAGAAATCTGCATCAGATGTGCTTCGGGTTGAAAGGAAATGTACCAAATTCAAGTAGTTAAATGAACCGTGGAGAAAGTGTAATGTACACAGATAGACCATGTTATACAACTGCTCTACTTGTAGAGTCTATGTATAGAGCAAAACAACTCCCTCCCTTATTTCCAAAAATAAATGTAGTTGGTTATTCCTTTACAGATGGATGAGGTATTTCTCTCTAGCTTTCAAGGCAATTTCAGGTGGGGAAATTGGCATTCTAGTGCTGGTAGGAGGCAATACAGTTTAGCAGTTCAGAGCAGAACTCAAGAGTCACCTGCAGATACACTCACAGACTACTGTGGGTTGCTAAAGCTTATGAGTGTGGTGTTTTTTAACCATGTTGTGCTACAAAGGAATGAGAATGTGTGCATAGAAAATAAATGTCACTATGCAAAATACTTAAATGCTCAATCAATGTCTCTTTGACATTTTAAGAGACATAATTAAAATGTTTTCTAGTATGAGTTCAGGCTTTATTAAGTCCAATCTATAGCCATTAACAATGTAGATTTTATCTTTTCCCACTTGATATTAGCCTAGAGAGGAGGCGAATAGTATATGGTGTATACAGCTACATGGCTCTTCTAATAGGCCCAGAGCAATTTTACTTGAGTCTCTATTTATATTGCCCTTTTAATAAGTTCCAATTACCAGATATATATAGAGACACAAACAGTATGAGGTTTTTTCATGTAAAGAAAATAAATCTGAAAAGTAAACATTAGTTTAAAAGAACAGCAGCTTTGGCCTATGTTTGACTTTCCAAACATAATGAACTCATTATGATTTATTAAAATAGCAATTATTTAAATGTTTTACATATCTAAAACAATGAGCAAAGAGCAAAAGCAAAAATGTATGAGGTAAGAAAGAAGAGAGAGAAAGTTGCATATACTCTGGGCATGTCAGCCATTTCTATAAGGTTTGTAGTTTACCTCTAAGAGCTAGAAGTCTCTATGTGTAAACATTTGGCTATGTAGGAATGGTGAGACATGAGTGTGTGTGTGTTTGTGCGTGTGTGCGTGTGTGTGTGTGTGTGTGTGTGTGTGTGTGTGTGTGTGTAGACAGGTGTGATGATGGAAAGAGAAAAACAACTAGAAAAACAAACATCACATTCAAACTGCAAACAAATAAAGTAACAACATAAAACACAATCCATACAAAACATGTGGCGAAATCTAAATCTTAATAAAGTGAAATATAGGGGGCTGGCGAGATGGCTCAGTGGGTAAGAGCACCGACTGCTCTTCCAAAGGTCCTGAGTTCAAATCCCAGCAACCACATGGTGGCTCACAACCACCCGTAATGAGATCTGACGCCCTCTTCTGGGGTGTCTGAAGACAGCTATAGTGTACTTATGTATGATAAATTAATTAATTAATTAATTAAAAAAAAAAGAAAGAAAAAGAAACCCTGTCTCGAAAAACCAAAAAAAAAAAAAAGAAAAAAAAATAAAGTGAAATATATTACATAATTTATAACAATAAAAAGTTACTTTTCTGAAAGTATAACTATTTGACTTCAAGAAAATGTGAACTTGGAGTGAAATAACATAAAATAAAGGAAAATTGTATACCCATAACAATCCCAGAAGCCAGCATGCAGAGACTGTACTCTAGAACTGAGTACAGTCTTTGTTAAGAGTTTTAGCAATGCAGCTGGAGTATCACAGAAATAGATCACCATCTACAGTGGGCTCACCCCTAGCAAGTTTTCAAAGCTGACTCTGTCACAGTGCACTGTGCCAATACCTTTAGAGTGATGAAATTCTCACTAACACCCTAAGGTCAGTATGGTCAAGAACATTTGACACTGCTTACTCTGTAGCAGGCTCCACATGCTATCCTTCCAGTGAGTTGGTTTATAAAATCCTCGCACTTCTTAGATGTAGCCTCTATTATGTGCATCTTACTACTGAGCTGTGAGTAGATGTAATACCATGCTTCCATCTCTGTGCTAGGAAGGGATGGCATCAGAATGTCAACCCTGACAGCCTGGCTGCACAGTTCCAGCTGTCGGCCATCATTTGACACATGAGGAAAACAAGAGCAAGAGGTAAGAGGAGCAGAGTAACCAGAGCAAAATGACCACTGTGCCTGGTCTGGAGCCACAGCTGCCTTCCATTTTCAGTTCCTGTCCTTGCTGTCTACTCATGTTTGTTGGGTTCTGCACAGCAATCTTTAGAAGCTCTTTCTAAAATGCCTATCAGTTACAATATCCCTGATCCAACATTTCGAATTGCTTCCTCTTTACATTTACCATAAACTTAAAAGGCCTTGCCAAACCACAAAAGTCTTTTTACTTATATTTTACCTGCTGCTTGACTGTAAGATTTTATTTTACCACTGGAACCATGTGTTCAGAACATATATTTGGTATTTACTGAATAAATTAGGGCAAAATAAATACATATATTACTATAATAGCAAAAATTGCCTTTTAAAAATCTTCCTTTTCTTAGTTTCCTCTGACTAAATTGTATATTAATTGAGATAATATTGAAAAGAGGGAATGAACAAGAAAATGCATTTTTGAAAGAACAACTATGAACTAGGAAATAGCCAACCTTACTAAGCATGGGAAGAATAACTCACTACTGGCCTGCTATTTTAGGGTATTTACTTCCTTTCCTTAGCTCAAAGCTGCCACAACTGTTAACACTGGTTGGTGTGGTAGTTTATTGAAAGTGATAAATACTGAACTATAATGAGCTGTTTCAAGTAGATTTATTTATTGTATCACACATCCCTACAGGCTTTGCCAGATCTATAGTGGTACAGACCTAACGTAAGAGTATGACACAGACCAACCTCAATGCCTGGCCAATGCCATGTGCTTCATGTTCATCCTCACTCTAGAGCCCTTCTCACTGTCTGCATTGTCTCGCTATCACACACAACGGTTGTACTCAGTATCTACAGCCTCTTGCCACTGGCTTATTTTCAGCTGGTAATAACTGCTAAGACTTCTCCAGACTTCTTTCAAATCTTAATAGATCAGTTTTTATCACTAAATAAGAGCCTGTGGTATGAATGTATCAGGGTTTATTTATTGAGTCTATTAGAGGAAATTCCAACTGCTGCCACTTTTCAACAATTATAACCAAGGCTTCCACAGACGCTCTTGTGAAAGCTTCTCTGTAGACACTGTTAAGCTCATTTAAGTCAACACTCAGAAGCATTTCTGCGTATTATGTTCAGTTTTATATGAAAACCTTTCAACCAGCAATGAACAAGAGCTTTTATTGCTCCTGCACATATCTGCCGACATTTAACCCGGTCAGTGTTTAGCCATTAGGGCGGCCGTATGACAGCCAATGTGATAGTGATACAGCAGAAGTTCATGAATTTAAAACAGAACTGCTAGTGACATATGAGAGCAAGCCTGCTGTCATATGCATATTTCCCATAGACATCTCTCGTGCTAAAATGTCTATTCAGATCACTTACCTGTTTTTTAACTGGATTGTTTTCTCATTGTGGTGTTATAGGTTGTTTTTTCTATGTTTCAGATTCTATCCCGTTTTCATATGTGTTTTATAAAGTTTTGGCCCAGGCAGTGACTTCTTTTAACTTCCTCAACTGTCGTGTTCATGAAGCAGAAATTGCTGAAGAATTTCTATTAAGGTGCTTTTCTTTCATGGATGATACTTTTGGTGTTACACATAAAAGCTCATCATTAAACTAAGTATCACATACTCTTTCCTATGTTATAACTTAGATTTCTGCCAAGTTTATTGGAGATGGCTCAGCCAATGAAGTCCTCGCTTGACAAGCATGGGGACCTGAATTTGGATCTCTGGCACTCATGTAAAAGGCTGGGCACAGAGTTGTGCATCTGTAGTTCCAGACTAGAGAAGTGAGACCCAAGGATGCCTGAGCTTACCCATGTACTAGTCTAGTTGAAATAGAGAGCTCCAGGGCTATGAGAGATTCTGCCATAAAAACATAGCAGAGAACTGTGGAGGAAGGAGCTGGGCATGGACCTCTGGTCTTCTTACAGACCCTTGCATAAACACATGCAGCCATACATATATGCTGTACACACATATACATGCTATCAATACAATGTAACACACATATATGTGAAAGTTCTCCAGGTTTGCTATGTTTATTTTAGATAGGTTGTGTATATGCATTTGAGAAGAACTGATTTCATAGAAATTGTGACTGTTATGTACATATAAACTAATTTATAAAAATAAGAAAGAGAAAATAAAGATAAACAGATAAAAGCAAAAGAAAAGTTCAATGCCTAGAGCAACAAATCTTTAAATCAAGTAAAAGGTACAGCTAAATCCTAATTAACACTGAATCCTTATTCTCAATTGCAAAGATGGTCTACATGCCATAGCAATGATCACAAAGAAGACCAACAAGAAGCCATATGCACTGTTTTAGTGTTGTTCCCACAGAACCTGAAGTTCTGTGCCAAGGAGAGGAACAGCAAAACAGATCCTGCAAGACCCTCAAAGCAGCAACTTCCTTCTGTTTGTGCATTCCTGGTAACAACTCTGAGATCACTGAAATTTCTAAACCTGAACCTCACCTGCACTAATCTGCCATGTTGTCTCTCTCTTCTGCCCTCTGCACATACCCACAGTCCAATCGGCTTTGCAAAATGTCCCCCAGTGCCAGAGAAACTCAAAGAGCATCAGGACTTAAGGTGCTTTCAGTGAATGAGGAGGTCACAGTCCCCATTAGAACAGGGTTTCTAGCCCTGGGAGGAGTAGGCTTGTGTGAGTGAGCTAGCTAGCTTATGATTTATTACAAAAGTTCTCTAGGAAAAGCACTGTAATTTTCAAACATCTTCCTTAAGGATGGTATTTTGAATTGCTTAAGTCTGAGAACACTTGCTTTCTATGTTAATATAGAAACTGAAATCAATACTCATATAGAATCTTGTTACAAAAGCCTCTGTTTTGAAATATTGATTGATTAGTTTGCTACAATACAACTGAAATCAAGTAGTCTCTACCATAGCAAACTACATCTATGACTTGATAGACATAAATCAAGTTGTATTATAGGTTTGAAATGTACTATTGATCAGAAAATTCTAAATACTGTACTTCAAAGTAAAACTATTTCAGGAGTCATGTTTTATAATATACAGGAGGTTATGGAATTTTATTTGAAAAGTTACATACATTTTAAAAGAAAAGAATATACTTTTTCAAAGAGAAAAGCTATATGTTAATATGTATCTATCATGAAAGACAAGAATAAATGTCAGAGAAAGCTATTCAATGAATCAGACCTTATTGTTCCCATAATTCTGGTAGTGTTTGTAAAATCGTTATCTTCATAAATCTTAGAGCCTCTTGGTTTAAATTTCTCCTTTCAAATCATAAGAAAATGGGTGCTTCGTTTCTTTAATGTTCCAAGCTACTGAAATATTATCAAGGAAATTACTTGAAATAATTTTAAAGCTACAATTATTTGTTTTGGTCTTTATTCTACAGACAAAATTTATCCTGCCATTAGAGGAAAATACCAACAAGTAGACATATAGTAAAATTTAAAAGTGTCAATGAAGACATACCTGACAAAAAAACCTGTAAGAAGCTCCCTCGGTCCACCCCAACCAGGCAGATGGCAAACTGCAAAGTCACATCTGGAATCTGATCCCAGGAAATCAGGTACGATCTCCAAGGTCACATCTGGAATCTGATCCCAGGAAATCAGGTCCAATCTGAGAGGCTGAAGAGCTAGCATAGCACTTGCTAGAATGTAGTATCCGGTGGGATGGCTAGCTTGCTCGGTCTAAGAACCACAGCAACAACTCTACAAACAGCTGCTCAAAACAATGGCATATGAAAACCACAGGCCCCTGAGAAGAAAAACCACAATGAAACAAAATAGGAATGCTGGTCTGGAGGTCATAAACACCACACATGTTCAATTATTAAAAGAATGGCACTATATCTAATAAGTAGTCTTCTATATAAAACACTGGGAAAAGTGTGAAGGGGTCAGGAATAGCCCGAAAATAAGTGTGTACAAATTGAAGAGCAGAGACATGTCATGTCAGAACTGATATTCGGTGGAAATTGTTGCTGAAGACTCAGAGGATCTGAAATGGGTCATGAAAATCCCAGGGAAACCAATAACTTGTAGAAAGCTAAGTGGAAGAGATTATATTTGAAGACACTAATGGCTCCATGTGAGTTTACCTTAAATCAAGAATGTGGAAGCCAGGTTTACTGTTCAGAAGGCTGAAGGAGATGATCTCAGAAGGCTAAGATCAAGGTGCTACATGGGCTGGCAGGAGGAGCCTCAAAGTAAAAGTACAGACAAAGGATATAAACATAAAGACTGTATGATCCATGGACACAAAGTACCAGGAGTCGCAGACATCAAAGTAAACTTAAAACGAGTCAAGAACAGAATCAGGCCTATGTATTGTATGCCATCCAACACACGAGACCTATGTATGCTATGCTGACCAAGATGAGCTCCCAGGACAAGTTTTTGGGATGCGTGTTCAAAAAGTATTTCTGTGACAGCACTGTTTTATAATCTTGTTTAAATCAACAGATTTTGAGTGAGAAAAATAAATAAACCCTTAGTTATGCTGTATCAGTGAGCCTCATCGCACCAGTCAAAGACCTTCGGAAAAGACTTTCCTAACCCTGGAAAAGTGGGATTGTTCCTACAGACTACTTCCTGTAGGCTCTGTCACTCCCTGCAGATTGTGGATTTGTCAAACCTCCATAATAATATAAGCTAATTCTTTTAAATTAATGTTTCTATTCAGGCACTGCTTATTGGAGAACCCTGACCAATAGAGCCCATTACAGACTTTGAGAGATTCTCTCTTGTTTCAGATTACCCAGCTCCCTGGAAGGATTTCCTAGCTACTGCTGAAGTGCCTGAGACCAAAGGTAGGAGTGCTTACCTAGTGTGCATAAGGCCCTGGGATATATGTAGCACCACAGATGCCTCCAGAATCCTATCTACATGGAGCCTAGCATAGTGTACATAATCAATAAGCCCTTTAGACATGTCTGAGTTTAAGATTCAGATACTGCTGATATTCACTTACTTCAAGATTTTATACAATGCTGATACTTCCTACCCATTCTTTATGTAGGCAAACCAAACTTATTCAAATATTTGCACCTCAAATAATATCACTCATCCTTGTTCTTTCTTGTGGCAAACTCTGAAAGATGAATTACTTTTTAATCATTCTTCAGAGGTAAACTCTAATCTGAATTCTAAGCCACTTTGATCTCCTTTTTGTCTGCTGAGTACTTCTTAGTCCCTTTAATGTGCATGCACTCAAAGGAGTATTATAACTGAAGGATTGTTGCCCTGCTTTACAAAGAATCTGAAGGTGAAAGTTTAGTTTACATGGCAGAATAATTCATATATTGGTGGTAACTAGCAGCTGCCCAACTGGACATAAGGCCTGATACAAGAGACAAATCATACCTAAAAGTAGAAACCCAGTCAACAATCTGGGGCTAGTAAGGCCATGGATCTTAGGGGAGAACCTATGACTGCCACTTTCCTAAACCAGTATAGTTCCTAACTGCATTCTAAGTACATACTTCTATATCCAAAGATAAGTGTAGTTCTCACCACTCATTAAAGAAACTTTTCCTTACAGAAGACAGAGAGCACTACAGAAGCCACAACTGGTCAAAATGAAAAGAAGAAATTGATTATAGGATGCTCAGTCCAGGTAATACAGCGACATCATCTCCACACCAAAGGCGGAGGGAACATAAGGAAAGACTGTAAGAGCCAGAGGACCAAGAAGTCAGCTGTAATATTGTGAAATGTAGAAATGACATGGAAACTATGCTACCCTAACAATATGGCTTGCTAAACAAGGCCTTAACAATGACAGCAGGGGCAAGAAAGACTGTAAGAGCCAGAGAACCAGGGAGTTAGCTATACAGCTTTATCTCCTAGAACAGATGAGAAAGCTATGATATCCTAACAGTGACAACTCAAGTAGACATGCTAACATGGAAGGGGAAGTCTCACTGGATCCCACCCCTAGACATAGAACTATAGACAATTAACAAGTACAGAGGGAGGAGGAATTGGTCCTCCTTATATATGAGCCCCCTAATTGGTTATTCACTACCAATTGCAGCCTTGAAATTATATACATACAAGTAACACTAACAGGATTCAGAAGATTTTATTTACATATTTATATGTTATATAGATATGTAACAATAAAAATTAAAGAGGAGGCCATGAATTTGAGAGGGAATGGGGACTGTGGGAAAGGTTGGAAAGAAGAGAGAGGAGTAATGATATATTCCTTTTTTAAAATCTGTAAAAAAAATATGGTAATTAATTAATTTAAGAAAATTAGAATCAAGACTCTGAATCCAAATCTCAGTTACACTGTACAATAAATAAATTTACAATAAAATTATTCCCAATAAGTAAAGAAATGAATGAAAATATATCACTTGTTAGAAGCTAAAATAAATAATGTCTTATGGTGATTCAATCTACAGCATCTAAAGACATTGGAATGTTCATTCGAACATAGCTTCAGAATTTACTATATAGAAACAGTTAAGAATACACAAGATTAAATTAGAATTAAAATTAAATGTCTTCATTTCAAAAGCATTTAATAGTGTAGGCGGAGACGCAAAGTGCCTGCCTTAGCTATAATCAATAAATGACAGCGATAAACTGTGAAGAAAAGACCAACACAATCATCTGAGAGCTCGAAGAAGAAGGGGCTGGTACCTGTGGTCTCTCGGATTTGATTGCCTGTGTTTGTTTCACATCTGTGATGGAAGGAAAATAAAACCAAAATATAGATGGGAAGTAGAACTTCCTTTGGCAGCAGGTCTTCTTCAAACCTTGAACTCATAGAGACAGGACTAACTATGTCTCATCAATCTCTGGAAACTTGGGACACTCTTCCTAAAAGTAACAAGGACTTTAATAAATACACTTTGAAATCAGCCATGGTGGTGACTGGCTACAATCCCAGCACTTGAGATGTGGAAGCAAAACAAATAGAAATTCAAGGCCAGCCTAATGACACACCAGTTTGAGACCAGGCTAAACTATATTGAGATCCCGTCTCAAAATAAAAATGAAACAACAATTAAAAAAAATAGCTTTACAGCCAACTGACTCGCATGCTTCAATTACACTGATTTGTTTGTATTTTAACTTCAGCCGATCTTAAGTCATTTGTCCATTTGTACTTCTCATAAAACTACCTGAAAATAGGACAGATAAGTAGGCGTACAGACTTGCACATAGCAGACAGTGCAATGACGTATTCCTTGTAGATAACCACATTTCCATTAAATGTTCTTCCTCTAAATGTTCTGACAAATGACTTCTTTTCATCTGCAAACTTCAGGCCTCTCGGATTGGATAACATTGGAGAAGAATGATAATTATAATAAAATAAAGGACATTTTTAATTTAATTTGGAAATATTTTTACCTCAGTAGTCACAAGCACAGATTTCAATTAATTTTGAATGCCATGTTTTATTTTGACTCCCAAAGAAAAACTTTTAAAAGCTGTATTACCCCCGAGCTTTCCAAATCCACCAGGAATAGAATACTGAATTTCATAATAAGTAAAAATGAGGCAAGAAGGCAATTATTTTACCATTATGTAATCACCGTTGCAGTGTTTTCCCAGTGAGATATGCTAACTTTCCCAGTACTACTTTTTGGTACAAAGCTGCTTGAGATGCTTGGATTTAAATGTATTCTGCGGGGTCGGAGAGATGGGTCAGTGATGAACACTTACAGAGAACCATTCTCTGCACCCACAGCAGGCACCTCCAAGCCGCTTGCAACTCCACTTCCAGAGAATCTAACACTATGCTCTGCTCTCTGTGGGTACTCATGTGTGCATACAGACACACACATACGCATAAATAAAATAAAATAAACCTTAAAAAATAAAATGAGGAAGGTATACATTGATTCTAAAGTCTTTGTGCCAGAATGAAACTATGAATCTTAGATATCCTGTAGTTGGCTTCTACACCTGCTCACACCCTCCACTGAGTCATCTATGTGACTCATCTCTCATCCCTCCCTTCTATGTTAACTACTACAAGTTCAGAGCTACCTACAGCACCCATCTACAGAACTGAATAGCCTGATGGTGTGGAGCTTTTCATGCTAATCTTATGATTTACTAACAGTGGTTAGGGGATTTTATCATTACAGACCAAATATTTTCATATGGTTTAAAAATACTGTATTTGTATGGTATGCATTTATAGAAAAAGGTGCTGGTGGCAGTTACCCAAGGTAGTTCCAATTATAACAGTGCTCAATACAATGTCTGTGAACTAATGGGCACATAACTAAATGTATGATCTAAGCCCCTATCATATACTCTGTTTAGCTCCATACTTCTCTGACAAATTCAGCCAAAACTCTCCACATTTACATTTACATCACTCTCAGGCTGTGCACTGCTCTAATGAGCATGGTTTCCTTCCACACATCAATTCTAGACAGTTTGTGAGAAGCCTAAATGGCAGGGCAGTAGTCATCAGGCCGGTATTGATTGACCCCGGGGAATGTACCATCTTCTCCTGAGCAGCTACATTCATAAAAATACACAGGATTGAGAAATCTTCCAGGTCTTACTATGAACCCAGCTTGAGCAATGTGTACACTGGCAAAAGTTCAAAAGCTGAATTTATTTTTATAAAAGAATTAAGGGGCTATGAGATAATTAGATAATATTACTGCTACTGAATGGGCTTTCCAGCCTAGGATGTCTTGAAATGTAGCAAGAAGTTCCTTCTGCTAATGAATAAGTGATAAAATGGAATAGAGATCTAACAGGAAAGCAGTAAATGCAATAGGATTATAATTGTGAAGCCATATATAAGACTGTATACACTTTGGGGATTCATTTAAATTAGCATCCCCATGACAATTTTCATCGGCACTACTACAGTATCACTTGAGACCATCTAAATTTTTCACATTCAGCTGATTATTAGTAAGATTTTTGAACAGGAAAGATTTATGAAGTATTATACAACTTCTATACTAAAACTGTTAAAGATTAATCCACAATCCTATGTCCAATTATTTGGGGCAAGATGCCTTCAGAATTGGATAAATATGTCTATCAGTATTATCTATTTAAAAAATGACTCAGTAGATATTTCATAAATTAAATAACTTTCTGTAGCTTTGGGGGTTCTAGAAGGAACAAAAGGGTATGTCCAATCCAGGTAACTAAATGAAATATTAATGAAGGTAGTATTTATCTAAATATATCACAGGAAGTACACACACACACACACACACACACACACACACACACACACGGTCAGAAACCTGAAGTTACCATTGTGGTGACTATAACCATTGAGTTCCTTCAAAAAACTAAACTAAGAGGTTGGGAAGCTGAGACCAGGTGTTAAGACCTCCAGTTCAGAGATACACTTGGATTCCACTTCATGAAGTGACCCCTACTCTCTGCTTATTGACTCAATTTTTTAAACCAATGACTTATACTGAAGGAACTAATAGAAAGACAAACTATGAGGAGTCTGTAAACATAGATTATAGGTAGTTGGACTCTCAAGCACACAGAAAGATAGAGAAAGATGGAATGAAGCTAGAGATTAATAGAAATCATCCATCATTCACTAGAATAGGATCTGGGGTACTTTGTATGAACCAAGATTATTAATATTTATACCAGAAAATACACAAGATAAATGATAAATAACTAAAGATAGACTATAGCTTCTCTTTCGGTCACCTCAGGTGTTCTGGCCATATGTATTACTGAAAACAGCAATGACCAAATAAACACTCAGGCTCTTCATAGCCTCTGGATATGGTTGGTAATATAAGTTTTGAAGATGTGGCAAGAATTTGTAAAGAAGGCATAAATGTCAAAGTCACAAAATTGAAAGGGTCTAAACCTGAGCCAAATCTGAGGCTAACTCTCCATCTTCCTTCTGACATGAAACTCCATGAAAGTGGAAGAGCTCAGTACTGAGAAGCCTAGAACAGAAAACCATGCTCACTGTTTCCGAGTGTCATTGGAAAAGTCCTAGTTAAGTATCACAGCCATTTCCCACTCCTGACGAGATACGCTGCTGTATTCAGTGTTCTCAGGAGTCTGTATCCCATAGCTACTTGGAATCACCAATGTCACCAATCAATGTGAAAAATACTTGTATATGTGTCACCCACAGGCAGCACGAAAGTTTGAAACATCTTTCCTTTGAGTGTTCTTTTGACTTTTCACTGTTATTCTTCTGACTGGGCACAAATTATATAATGTTAGTTGGATTTTATATATGTGAAACCTTAATTGCAAGCCAATTTCAACCATCACACAGCATAAATTATGAACCCACAAGTGTGTTTTATGGTTGACTGTATCTTCACTGAGGTTACTGACTTTTCAACACAGTAACTTCAAGTCTAACACAATCAGGTAAAAACTTGGTTAACCTGAAGTTAAAATAAAATTCTGTTTTCTACGCAAGAGCTCAATCCTTCCCTTCAAAACTCATTGCAGGAGATAAATCTATCTCCTGATTCTGTCTCCATTAGTTTTCCATGCCAAGGGCATTACTGCTGTCCAGGAAATGGATTTAAAGTACACATACAAAGGCGTATGACATACGCTGTTGGTTCCGACTCCCAATTCCCTTCTAAATTCTACCCCTGCCATTATCCAGCTTCTGGTTTCCTGTTACATCCTCAAACCCAATTATTTTTCTTGGCTCTAGAATTGTTTTGTAATTATTTGTTAGCTTAGAAATTTATATTTTGATTACAAATACTAGACATGGAAACCATGTCTAGCAACCCTGAATACATGCCAAAGGCATGCATGCATATACTTTAATTATTCGACTCTAATACGTTTCTTCAGAGTAGCTGTGAAGAAGGGCAGGGCCAATAACTTTCTTTTTTCTTTTCTCTTTAAATAAACATATTCATCACATTTCTGAGACTCAACTCAGGTTGAGTAGCCATAAGAGATAGACTGTCACTCATCCCAAATGCAGGCTTGGGTTTTTTGTATTGTTTTTTGTTTCTGTTTTTATTTTCCTGGACACAAAGTAGATACTTCACAGCCTCCCTCAGGCTATGAAACTGAACCCCAGCCAACCGAAAGTTAATTGGAGTGATAGGCACTTCTTGGGCCAAAACTTCCCTAGTGCCTTTCTTCTCCTGTCAGGCAGCGCTGGGAAAAGGGCCCAAGATGATGCTGAAAGCCACTTGCTATAAAGATGGCAAGTCTCCCCATTTGAGTTTCTAAGTGACCTCCTCACCTTTTCAGTAATGTTACACTGTATCCAAGCCACTTTACATGTCATTCAATTGATATAACCTCAATTAACTTACTTGAAGATACAAGGAAACAAACCCCCCTCAAACTCAGTTTCTCCTACTACTTTCTCACATCATGATTCGGACACCAGGTGTGGGATTTTGCAGACATATACCATGCAATCAATGCTGTAGCTCAAGACATCAGATGAAGGCCTCCAAGTCAATTCTAGATTGAGTAAGATCCCACATTTTTGGGGCCACAGTCCGTAAGCCAGCTCCTGACCCCCGGCTCTGGGTGTGTATTGTAAGCTCAATGTTTCCCTCTCCACTGCTCTACAGCACAGTCCAACTTCTCAGGTTCAGTTAATTTGCTAGAGCAGCATACAAAACTCAAGGAAATATGTTTACTGGTTCATGATGAAGGATATTACATAGGATGCTGATGAAGGGATGTAGAAGAGAATTAGGCTTCGAACACCAAGGGTTTTGGTTGATGGATATAACATATAACACAGAGACAAACCTGTATTTCCTTTTACCTGATTTTTCCCCAGAATGGGCTGCCAAATAAGGTCTATTTCTTGTGAAAACAATCAAGTTATGATAACCACATATAGTGTCCTCTCACGGATCCAGAAAGGACTATAAGCAATATAGAAATGAATATGTAGATTATTCAACAATGCCTCCTATGGTAAAATATGTAATTCACAGCTTAATTCCTCTAACAGATAGGCAATCATATTTATATTTCCATTAGTATTTTGAAATCTGGTTTTGTAAACATCTGTATTTTAAGACCGGTTAAAGGAATTCCTTTATTCAACATTCTCTACAATTCCTACAACCTAAAAAGTAAGTTTCCTCTGTTCAGGATAATGTGGTTCCTATCATGATTATCTTTACTTTTAGCAGTCCACACTTTTCTAACATAGAAAATATGTATTAGACACATTTCTATTATTAAAAAAAATACTGTTGTAGGGAATGGCCCAGTGCTTATGAGTCTCTTCCTTGGTTGGTTCCAGGGTCTTGTCGGGAGCAGACAGAGTAACTATTTGCCCTGAGAAGTCCGACGTCACTGCAGCTCTCCTGGCCTTTGCTACTTTATTCTTGTTCCTGGCCATCCTTTGACCTTCAGATTTGAAGGTTATGTCTCCATTAAACTACTGTATTGTTTTAAAACAATAAAAAATAAGCAAGAATAAGTTGTGAAAGAGACATAATTATGTAAATTCATTCAGTAATCATATTGTCTTCAATGTGCCAAGGACTGCAATTATTTTTAATGAAAAAATTTCATGGACTAAAAATAACCAAAGCAGAAATAAGCTACAAAACAGATGTGCTTTTCCCCATCTGATATAATTCCCACAATCCTACTTCAAAACAATGTAAAAATTGGGTGTGGATCAAATCATGTGTAACATCCAGCTTCTACATTAATGAATGTGGGTTATTGACAACTCTGAGAAAGGGGTCATGGAATGTAAAGAAACAAACATTTCCATTTGGGTAGAAAAGGGAAAGTTTTATTTTAGATTACCAATTTATTGTATTTATATTGATTTGTCAATGATTTGAATATATATTAGGATGCGAACAAATGTTAGCAATTAATGAACAGCAATATGTATATGGTTTTATTTTGGAGTCTTGTTATTGTGATCAAATATTTTAGTGTCTATCTATTTATCTACTATGTATTTATCTGGGTGGAATGTGTGAATGTGGGCACACATATGCACTGTGCTCATGTAGAGAGGAGACAACTTTTGAGCATCTGTTCTTACCTTCAGAGTCTCTCTTAGTTCACTTTTTGCAGCATCAGTAATAAGACGAACACTCCTCCATTGCTGGTGAGATTGCAAACTGGTACAACCACTCTGGAAATCAATCTGGAGGTTCCTCAGAAAATTAGAAATAGATCTACCTGAGGACCCAGATATACCACTCTTAGGAATATACCCAAAAGATGCCCTACCATGCCACAGGAGCACGTGTTCCACTATGTTCATAGCAGACTTATTTGTGATAGCCAGAAGCTGGAAACAACCTAGATGTTCCACGGCAGAAGAATGGATACAGAAAATGTGGTTCATTTACACAATGGAATCAGCTATTAAGAATGAGGACATTCTGAGTTTTGCAGGCAAATGGATGAAACTAGAAAATATCATCCTGAGTGAGGTAACTCAGACACAAAAGGACATGCATGGTATGTACTCACTAATAAGTGGATATTGGCCAAAAAAAAAATTACAGAATACACACGTTACAGTCCACAAAACTCAAAAAAGTTCAACAAGCTGAAGTGCCCAAGTGAGGACACCTCAGTCACACTTGGGTGAGAGAAGAAAGCAATCACAAGTGGGGAGGGAGGGAGCGACCTGGAAGGAAATGTGGAAGAGAGGGTAGTAGGGGGTAGAGGGGAACCTGATCTGGTACTGGGTGATGGAAAAGGACTGAAACCCTGAGGGCCAGCAGAAAGAATGGAAACAGGCAACCCCCAGAAATAGGAGGTTGGGGGGACCCTCTAAAATACACCAGCAATCTGGGAGGTTAGAGACTCCCAGGACTCAAAGGGAGGGATCTTAGATGAAAATGCCTGACTGTAGGGAGAGGGAACTTATAGAGCCCACCTCCAACAAGAAGACAGGACATCAAGTGAGGGATGGGCTTGTCATCCCTCAGTCACAACCCTGACCCATAATTGTTCTTCTCTAAAAGAATGTCAGGGATAAAAATGGAGAGGAGCCTGAGGAAAAGGAGATCCAGTGACAGGCCTAAAGTGGGATCCAGCTCAAGGGAAGGTCCCAAGGCCTGACACTATTATTGCAGCACTCACAAAAAGGGACCTGGCATGACTGCCCTCTGAAAGACCCAACAAGCAGCTGAAAGAGTCAGATGCAGATATTTGCACGCAACCACTAGACAGAAGCAGCTGACCCCTAATGTTGAATTAGGGAAGGCTGAAAGAAGCTGAGGAGAAGGGTGATCCTGTAAGAGGACCAGCAGTCTCAATTAATCTGGACCCCCAAGAGCTCTCAAACACTAGACCACCAACCAGGCAGCATATACCAGCTGATATGAGGCCCCCAACACACATACAGTAGAGGACTGCTGGGCCTGTGTTCATTCAGAGATGATGCATCTAACCCTCAGAGGACTGGAGGCCCCAGGGAGTTTAGAGGTCAGGTGGAGTTGGGGGTGGGAAGGAGGTATGAGATGTGGAACAGTCAAAGGGTGGACTGTGGGGGATGGGGTGGGGTAATAAAATATGGAGTGTAAAAAGTTAATTAGTTAACATTAAAAACCTTAAAAGTGTATGACAAAAGAAAAAAAAAGTATACCTCATGAGGGCTGGTAAAAAGTTTCCACAGAGAAAGCACTGGTCCCTAAGCCTGACTACCCAAATTTGATCCTCAGGAACTCCCGTAAGTAGGAGAACTGAATCTCAAAAGTTGTCCTCTGATCTCCACATGCTTTGTCATGTGTGTGCACACATAGACACATAGACACACAGACACACACACTCATATTCACATATGTACTTACACATAAAATTATTTTGTATTGTTCTTTGATACATTCCATCCTGACCACAGTTTGCCCTTCTTCCCCTTCCCCAAGCCTCCCCCTAACTTCTGCTCTCCCTCAGATCCACCTCCCCACCATCTCCTTGTAATGTCTATTAAACACTGCATAACAAGGTACAGTAAGACCCGCACTTACAATCACATGAAGACTGAATGAAAAAGGTATAAAAGGCAACCCAGTAAGTGAAAAGGGGTCCCACAAGTAGGCAGATAGTCAAGGACATCCCCTGCTCCCATTGTTAGGCTTCCCACAAAAACATCAGCTATCCATCCAGTTTGCTCAGTTATGTTCATAGCAGCTTTATTCATAACAGCCAGAAACTGGATACAATCTAGATGTCTCAACTGAAGAACTGACAAAGAAAATGTGGTAATTTACACAATGGAATATTACTCAGCCTCAACTGTTAAAGACAATGACATCATGAAATTTGCAGGCAAATGGATGGAACTAGAAAAAAATCATCCTGGATGAAGTAACTCAGACACATAAAATAATTTTTTAATGTAGGAAAAAGTATCTGTGGCACGTAGGGTACTGTTTAGTCTCCATCAGAAAGCCCTTTAAAATTATCGGGATATCTTACAAAAAAGCTGTCAGGTTAAAATTATGCATGGGTTGGAGTGAGTGCAGCTCAGGGGTTACAAGTATTTGCTACCTTGCAAGTTTGGTTCCCAGTACCTTAATGGCATCTCGTAATGGTCCGTAATGCTACTTCTAGGTAATTCTGACACCCTCTTCTAGTCTTTGAGGCACCACATATAAGCATGGTGAAAATAAATAAATATAGGTAACACTTACACTAATGAAAACATAATCCTTATAAAACAAGTTGAGGGATCACACTTAAAATAACACTATAAAAAGTAGAAGTCTAGAAATAGGTATATTACTCTCTGTGAGGCATTCAGGCCCTCAAAGAATAAAAAAAAAAACATAAACAATTATTTCCTCATTTCAGATTTGTTTATAAATGCAAGAGGTAAAAATTACAAATACAAAAAATTATAAAAATGCAAACATATGCAATATTCTAAGCTGGATTATAATGTATTGATCAAAATGCAGTAAATCAATTCTCAATTTCTAATCCACAAGGTGAGTCTTTCAAACAATATCTTAAAAGTTAATTATGAATTTAAAATTTGATTTTGTAGTTTATGGCCCTTTATTCTATATTTTAATCAATTCATTCATTATTCAATATCTCCAGAATCAGGGAAATGCAAATTAAAACTACTTTGTGAAAGCACTTCATCCCATTCAGAATGACTATCACCAAGAAACTGGATGGCAAATGTTGGAGAGGATGTGGACAGAAAGGAAGCCTTACTCACTGTTGGTGGGACTGTGAATTAATATAGCCATTGTGAGATCAATTGGAGATTTTAATTTTTAAAAAATTAAAATTAGAATTATCATATGACCCTCCTATTTTACTCCTGGGCATATACTCCCAAAACCCTAAACCACACCACAGAGGTATTTGCACCTCTACATTTATCACTGCTTTATTCAGCAGAGCAAAGGTTTTGAATCAACCTAGCTGCCCACAAGCAGAGAACAGATAATGGAGAGAGAGATGGGGGAGGAGGAGTTTCATAATAGAAAAGCAGAGCTTCTGATGGATTCTGAAAAGGAAGTAGCAGGAGATGAAGACTGGGTGTGTCATGTGAAGAAAGGTGATGGAAATGTGAGACTATGATGGGAATAAGGGGGTCCATGACAATTATGAGGAAGATAAAAATGGCAATATAAAACCCATTAGAGCAAAGGTATTCTTAAGGACTAAAAACTTAACTGGATTATCTTCAAATATGATTCCAGAGTGCCTGCAAGCATAGAGTCATTAGGTATCTCAGTAGTGATTATTACTCTAATGTTTACTTGTAACAAAATGTAAAATTTTGCAACCATTCTGTTCTTGAGACAGATGTATAATGGATGCTAAACATCTCCATTTTTTATTAGATATTTTCTTTATTTACATGTCATATGATTTCTCCTTTCTTAGTTTCCCCTCCAAAAAAATGACCAAAAAACAACAAGAACAAACCCCTGTTCCCTCCTCCCTCCCCCTGCTCGCCACCCCACCCTCTCCTGCTTACTGGCCCTGGCATTCCCCTACACTGGGGCATAGAACCTTCACAGGGCCAAGGGCCTCTCCTCCCATTGATGACTGACTAGGCCATCCTCTGCTGCTATACACATGCTGCTGGAACCATGAGTCCCACCACGTGTACTCCCTGGAGCTCTGAGGGTATTAGTTAGTTCATATTGTTGTTCGTCTTAAGGGGCTGCAAACCCTTCAGCTCCTTGGGTCCTTTCTCTAGCTCCTTCATTGGGGACCCTGTGCTCAGTCCAACGGATGGCTGTGAGCCTCTACTTCTGTATTATCTCTAATGGCACTCTTCAAGGGTGAAAATTTAGCCTTGGGTCTTCAAATGTATACAGGCACAGAGTTAGTTCTAGAAGACTTTTTGACCTGACTTTTGTGTGTATATACACATAGACAGGACACACACACACACACACACACACACACACACACATTTTAGAATCAAATGTTTTGAGAACTTATCAACTATAACTCATCAAGAAACAGTGTGCCTCTCAACCTGAAGCATTTGCATGTCAGGTCACCAACAGTCTCTAGCATTATTGTCTTCCTAGGGCAGTTAATTATATGTTCCATAATAAACATGTATTTCCATATTTGTCTTTGTTCTTATATTTTGAAATAATAATTTTAGTCTTATTCAATAATGTAACTTTTATGCAAATAGTAGCTTTCATAAACACTGCCCACTAGTTGAAAATATAGTGATGTATAAAATTAAACAATAAAATATTGCCTTTATGGACCAATAACAACTGTCATTTTCTTAGAGTACATCCTGGGAGGAATTTAGTACTGGTTAGATCATCTTCTAGTATGAAGTTTATCCTAAGTACATAAGCAGATAGGTGTATATATGTGTGTTTGTGTGCATGGGCCTGTGTGTATGTGTCTGCCTGTCTATTGGTAGGTGCTGAGAACTTCTGACAATTACTTGAAGGGCATGTCTCTTTCTGGGTCTTGTAGATTACAGCATTTCTACAACCTTAGTTCAGTAAGTTATGTTCTTAACTTTTCTATTTATTCAAGAAAACTCAGGTAGGTTTGTGATAATATTTTAATTGTAAATGGCAAGAGATGGTGACTAACCCACTAACCCAGAAACCAACACCATAGCAACAGGTACTTTGTCATCTCATTTGGGAGATATGTGATGTATGCCACAGATATCTATAATTTGTTCAGCAGAAAGAAAGAGTTATACCATTTGTTACAAGGGGGAAGCACAAAGAAATACCACTGCAGGTGTTAGGTCTTATCTCTGGACTGGAATCCAGAATGTCTGACTTGTGTTGGCTTGGCTATTTAGAAGATTCTGTCAACTTGAGGAGTTAGAACTAACTGGAAGATAAAAACCACTGAAGGTGAGACTTCTTGTCCCTGGTCCTTTCCTGTTCTTCTGATTTCTGTCTTCCATGATGTGAACAGCTCTATACACACTTATGCCACCATGATGTCCCCAAAGTCATGGAGCCAAGTAACAATTACTGTGTCATTTGAAACTATGAGTTAAAATTCTTTCTGCTTTAAGCCATTCGATGAGGTTTTTGTTCATAGCAATGCAAAAATAACTAACATGGTAGTAAAGAATGCTTGAAAATAAGAGACAAGTAACTTAGAATATTTCTAACAAATATAACAAAGGTGCATAAAACATTTATAAACAATAAAAACAGAACCTGAT
>NW_022196897.1:125839438-125843863 GCF_008632895.1 Mastomys coucha | reverse complement strand
AACAGACTAAGGCATATGAGTAATTCACTCATCAGTAAATCAAAATATAAAGAAAGAAAATAATTAACACTTATCACTAAAAAGGGCAAAAGTAACAACAAAATAAAAAAAATAAAAAGAAAAACATCCACAATTGGCTGTTAAATTATCAGAAATCTAAAAATATAACATCAAAAGATGGTAATAACTGAATATATAAATTATTATAAAAGTATAAGCAATTATTATGGAAGCTATTAAATTAATGTGTATAGCCTTAAATTGTTTAAACTTTGATTCAGCTTTGATTTTGTATTTTATATAAATATAAATCTGGGGATTTGTCTCAAGTAGGGAAAAAAACCCTAAACACTGAAGAGTGGAACACTCCCTTAGTCGTGGCATTTTCTGTTACATATATATAATAATAAATGATAACAAATGATTAGCTAACAAGAATGTGTAGACTAGAAGGATGGTAAACTACAGCAGATTCAGTAGCTGCCACAAACTGGCACTGACACCTCCAAGAGCACACATTCCTACCTTGTATTTCAGTTTTTGTTTTTCAAATTTAAATAAGATAAATAATAGTATTCATGTTATGAAACTGGTGTAAGCAGTAACAAATTTTCTTATATATTGCTTGTCTTAAAATTATATGTAATCATTCAGAAATTAAGAACATAGAAAAAGTTTACAACACATTTCCACATAGCAGCATGCCAACCAGAAAAGGAAAGCATACCAAACAGTTAACACTGAAAAGGAAAACAAGCAAAAAAAAAACCCTGCCAAGGTGTCGAGCATCATAAACCAAGACATGACAGCAACTTAGCAAGACGAGCTACCTTCCCTGGCACAAGGCTGGAAGTTTGTTTGACTAGAGCTAATTATCAGTCTTCTGGAGCTAATAATGATCAAGTAGGCAACTGTGTTCAAGAAAAACGTTGTTTTTCCTGGAACACATTTTGCAGGTACGAGTTTCTTAAAGTCTATTACAGAACTATCTGCTGGCTGCTATTCAAGCTTTCTAGTAAAATCTCTAAGTGCAAAGCCCTGTCCCTCACCTACAATCAACACGATAATTGTGTTAGTAAGCTCTGCAACTGTTAGCAGGCTGGAACCAATAGCTTCTGAAGAGAATCATCTACTTTATTTAGCAAAGGTTGTTTGTATTTGATTTATGGGAACTGATTTCTCAAGTCACATTTTTTTCCCTGAAGATAAGTTTCAGTACCAATCAAGTACTGGAGTAAGTATGTGTGTGTGTGCATGTGCGTGTGCGTGTGCATGTGCGTGTACGTGTGTGTGTGTATTGTGTGGTATTGTACGTGTGTGTGCATGTACATGTGTGTGTGTGTAAGGAGAAATGAAGGGAAGAGGGAAGAAAAGAGAGAGAACAAGAAAGACAAAAAAAAAACGGAAAAAGAAAGCCAGAAAGAGCAAACACAAGCAAAAAAAGAAGAAATTCAAGCTGCAGTTTGATTAGCTTCCAGAGTCTACATAAAAGTAATCATATGTGATATTAGCAGTTCCCACCACCATAGAAAAATTTTCATTTAAGTAATTTACAAAGGTAATACAAAGAATAATTTGGCATCATAAATTCTTTATTTTTTAAATATTTTATCTCTTGTGTGTGTGTGTGTACATGTATGTGTGTGTGTGTATGTGCGCGCGCGCATGCATGTCTGTGGAGACCAGAAGAGGGTGTTGGGTTCTCTGAACACTAGTGCTTAGAACTGAACTCTGGTCCTCTGAAGGAGCAACAAGTAACTCTTAATCCCTGATTTTATCCTCAGCCTGGCATCATGAATTTTTACAAATAAGCATATCTTCAAGGAAATGGCGTAGATAGAAAAGCAAAGAAAAGGAAGTAGGAGAAGGAAGAAGGGAAGCAAGAGGGTGAAGCTGAGTGTCGTCTCTTGTCTACCCAGGAAGAGAAGTAAGTACTCCACCAGGGAGGCTGATTATACAAGAAGTATGGCCAAAGACCTCACTAATTGGGTTCACTAATAGACTAGGACAGGTCCATTTCTTTCAATATTTTGGGGTTGTTTTAGAGGGATAACTACAGTCATAGTTTTATGTTCTCAGAGATATGATCAATGATTCAACTAAATAGAAGAAACCCAACATCTGGCTCAAAAATAATGAATTAGGTATTTATCTATATTACTGGTCCATCAACCAAACACTGGCTTCAGAGGTCTATCAATTCTAATTTGTGATAGATTCTTAGTTATGTCACCCACCTCACATCATTTCTCTCTGCTTACATATAGTGTGTGTATAAACATGGGAGAGTCTATAAACTTATTAGTATTGGACTTCTAGAGTCTCCTATCTAGTGACTAAACCAAACATTCTAATCCCCCACCCCGCCCACACACAATACCTAAGAAGGCTTTTATAATGTTGCCAGGACATTGCCCGTAACCAGGGATCACCACTCATACTTGTTTCCTGTGACGTATCAAGGGGATTACCAACCTACCTTCTCTTGTAATCTTTCACTTCTGAAACCCTGTTCATTTAGCTTATATTTAGGATTAGCCCTCCATAATCAGCTATTTCAATGCTGTGAGCTGAATTCTTTTCAAAGGGCTAACTTCATAAGCACATTTTCACCCAGTATCAGGATGCCAGTGTCTCTTACTTTAATGTCAGTCATCCCCTGAATAAAGTAAAATAAGTCGGTTTAAAAAATGTTGTTGAAAGGGTCACCTGCAAAACATTTGCAATACCTTTGGAAAACTAAGCTAAAAGTGTTTGAGCTTTTCACCAACACCTATGGTTAACCATCACATTGTTTGCTCCCAAATGTACTTTGTCTCATTCTCCAGAGTCTCTCCCACTGATGTTCTTATAAGCTTAAGAATGAATGAGCACAACTTAATGCTAGTCAGTAGAAAATATATCAAAGACTTATTGAAATAAATCTCCAAAAAGAAAACTAATACTTTCATGGGGACAAGATGACTTAGTACAATCCCTGTCGGGACTGCATGAGACCCTGTATTGTTCAGACCCTCAGTCCACAGAGTTGGCTGTCGAAGCACACACATCATGACCTCAGGGCTGGGGTACAGAAACAGGCAGATCTCTGGAGCTTGTCTTCCCAAATCAGTTCTAGGTTTAGTGAGAGCTTCTCTCAAAAAACTTAAGAGGCAAGAAATTAAAGAAAATATCCAACATTAGTAGCTGCCATTCACATATAGAGACACACATGTGCTGGTGTATCCTCAAGCACATGTGTACATATCCACACAAAGCAACAATATAATAATAATTTGAGTAAATAGTAATATAATTTGGGAAAAATACTGATTAGCTTGGATCATTGTTGTATGGATTCAATAAATGTAGGATTTTTTTGTTTGGGGAAACTTTTTTGGTTTTAATTTTATAATGTTTTTTTGATAATATTTATAAAAAGAACAAATACTTAAAACTGTGATGCTAGTGCACCAAAATCATAAAACAGGGCAGAGAGCTGAGAGAGATCTCTGTAGCTTTGCCACAGAGCTGAGTCATGCCATTCTTCAGCATGCTAGAAAAACAGAACCAGGCCTCAGAAATAGGCTTGTAAACTGCAGTATTATCAACACGAGCCAGGACTCCAGTACATGTCTATGAATGTAAGCGTCCTACGTCTGTTTGGTGATATGTAATAGTAATCAAGCTGCATCAAAGCAGTTTTTAATGATATCACTCAAGAATGTTCTCTTGCTAGATGATGACTGAGAAATCAATTTTCAAAAATGGCCCTAGATACAACAATAATAGAACTTTGCTATTTTCTATTGTTTTTGTTTCTTACTGTTTAAAATTAGGGTATGTTGTATATCATCTCTATAATTCTGTTTAGATGACTACCTTATCTGAAAAGGTTGCTGCTCTTCTTGAACTTGTACTTCCAAGATCTCAATTTTACTTAAGCTATTTGGACTTAGGTTTCCAAACAAGAGTTAAAAAGTATCCAAACCAACTTTTAAAACATTCCAGAGGAATGCTACCAAGCCATCTGATGGCAAGTAAAAGGGAGAGAGCGGAGAAACTACTTCATTATAATAAACATAAATTCAAGGCAATTCTAGATATATAAAAACCTTATCCTTTGTTGGCTCAATCCTTCAAACAGTTGAGTGTAATAAAGACACAAAATTGAAAATTCTATCAATAGCAGTGAGAGATTTGGGAACAACAGTTAATTTGAGAGGTCATCAGAGTAGGGTATAGGAAAGCTACATTGTGGTTGTGTAGAATCTTGAAAGACAGAGGAGAGGTTGGCCTCAGGGAAGGGAAAGGAAGGACATCATAGGCAACTGACCCAAAATCAGTGGATGCAGATGAAAGCAAGTCTAAGACAACAAGCTATGCTTCCCCGAAGATGTCTGTAGGGGCTGGTGGGGGCTGCTGGGGGGTTGGTGGGAGCTGGTG
>NW_022196897.1:125821958-125839292 GCF_008632895.1 Mastomys coucha | reverse complement strand
GCTGGTGGGGATTGGTGGGGGCTGCTGGGGGTTGGTAGGGATTGGTGGGGGATAGTGGGGGCTAGTGGAGGCTGGTGGGGGTTAGTAGGAGGTGGTGGGGACTGGTGGAGGTTGGTGGGAACTTATGTATTCTCTATCTTCACCCATTTGAGAGCTTTCTTTTTACATACCTTTTTACAACTAGTTTCTCCTCTTCACACTCTCAAACTACTCCAAAATGAAACTGATTTGAATAAAAAAATGCATTTATTCCAATTAACAGTAATTTTTTTTTTCATTTTAAACTGACTAAAAATAATTCTTCAGAAAGGAACACACGTTAAATTTAAGCTCAGGCATACACAAGTGTGTGTGTATGGGGAGGGGGCTGTGAGTCCATTACAGGTCTTCAATGAAGATTAAATATATTATCACTCACTCCAGTCTCTCATATAAAGGCTGATTAGCTGGTTAGATTGGCAATACTCTCTCATCTAAATTACAAATCTAATAATTGCAAATGAGACTGTCTCAAGATTGTTAATATGTTTACATTGCTTGGTTATGTAATAAACAATGTCTTTTTGTTACTATCCCGAGATTGTCTCCAGGCACCCAAGCTTTCTTTTGCATTGCTAAAAGGCCCCACCCTTGTTCTACTTTGAAGCCATTTTAGTCTCTGCCAGGAGTTTTATTGCTTGGCCAGCTCCTCCTCAAGTTTCTAACTTTACATTAGGCACACTTATCTCCAGTCAATCAGACTGAAAGGGAGTCTGTCGCAGCCCACTGGAGACAAATTCTTACTTGAGACACTAAGACTGAGTAGTTATCTAATTCCACCAAGGAGAGTGACTGCAATCAAATTATGGGCTGACAGGGAGCTCAGCATCCCTTTAGTAGAGTCACTAAGCTCATTTCCTGTGCTGTGAGTTACACCATCCCTTCTTCACCAGCACCTTCTGTGGGCAATGGCATCCTAGCCCCTAAAGGTGTGTCCTTCCACATACACCGCCTTATTACTAGAGTGAGACTCTGTGGTTTTCCCTCCTAGCTTGTTGCTACCAAGTCTCCACTAAGATCCATATGATACCTGTCTCTGTCTCAGGATGCTGATCCCTATGTACTGTATCATATAGATTCTCTTGTTTTCCGCATTTTGTTGAAACAATGACAACTATCAGAAGAGTAGAAGCTAAGGAGAAAGAGTGAGTGGGTTCCTTTTCCTCCTCTCTTCAATGCAGCATTTCTGATTAGAGCTCCATTCCTTCATAGCTAGAGCTCCTCTCCTCCAGCTCTTAGACCCTTACTCACTCTAGCAAGGATACGTCCTCTCCTAGAATCCTCAATCCTGGAGTACCTTCCTTCTCACAGTGGCCTCTAGGTTACCCACCAGCATTGTCTTAGATCCCCAGTCTTACCCACAGCTCTGTGAATGGTCCCTTCACTACATCTTTACATTGGACTATCTAAAGCGGATTTTCATTCAGGCCACTCCTGCCCTACAAGGCCCCATGTTTTGGGGGTCACTATTTCCATAACTGACTTGCATTACTTTGTCTAAGATTCCAGACTTAATGCTCACTAGACTAGTCACTAGTCTTCTAACCACTCACTGAGATTGAGTGAGTGATTAGTGATAAATGTATGATTTGGAATGCCTGTTCACACTGAAATCAGTGCTTCTGTCGAACACCCAAGAAAGCAGGCAGTCTTTTACCAGATGAACTCATGTGAATGATATGATTAAAATGTTTCAAACTGAAGATCCCAGAGGCCACAGGATAGATGAGGTTCATACTAGGAAAGGCAACTCAGAATGACCAAAAATCTAGATCTGTAGTAGCATCAATTAAATGTAAGGATCAAGCTTATGAGAAAATAATTTCCTACCAAAGTTTCAGTCAGATAAGCCAAGACAGCATTTTTTGCTTCTAGTCCTTGGAGTGGGTATTTATCTACTTGTATAACCAAAAATCCTAAACTATATAGCACCATCCCAAGTTCAATTTAGACATTTCTCAAGTCTACTTCCATCACCCTATGAATGCAATTAACCTGGATACATGCAGCTAGATCCCTGAGTGGCACAGCCATATCTAATGGGTACCTCGAAAGTCAGAAAGTCAGCACAACTAATTGACAAAGACCCAGCAAAGCTGAGCCAAATGATGAGATTGCTGTCATGTGGTCATCCTCTTTTGGTCTTGATCTCTCCATGATGCATGCCTGTGGGGCCTTTAACATCTGTACAACTTGGGGATATTCAATTGATGGGAAATTTTTTGTGAATCGGTTACACCTTGTCCTAGGAGCACTGCTTCAAAACTTCCTCAAGAAAGTACTGAGCATGCCACTCGTCCCACTTCTAGGGAGATATCCATATCTAGCCCTACTTGAAAGTGTTCAAATGCCCCGGGGTTATAACTCAAATAAAGACATCAGACATCTCTGATGAGGCTCTGACTCCAAGATACTCTTGGAACATTTGCCCCTGTACTTACTCAGGAACAGGAACAAGATCATCAGAACAAATGAACCTTAAAAAGGTAAACAAGTTTGTGTGGGCTAGAGGAGTTGGCGGCTGATCAGATTAAAAGCCTCACGTTATTATATGCTCAGGCAGTTTTGTAGCATACAAGATTAGTGGCTGAATACGGTATGCTCCTTGAGGAAAAGATACAGCAATAAAGGTAGGTTGCTTAGAGTTATCTAGGGTAGGCCCTACACATGGCCTTATACTGATGAACAAAGTTTAGTATGGAAAATGATAAAAGAATATAGTATCAAGACTCCCTTTCTTAGAAAAGTTAGCTTGTGAAGGACCACTGTGGTGTCCTATGACCGAAAAATAAAAGAATACCAAGATTGGACATACAAATAAATCCTATAAAGATATATAAGCATTATATTGTGCCAGAAATTGAATAACTACAGCAGCTTTGGCCTGAAGATTTTTCTTGGACCTAATGACAATTAACACTCTGACCAGTAAAAGTTGATAATACACTGCTTGGGACATGGCAGTCTGCCCAGGCTGGCTTGGAGATTTTTTTCTGTGCCCTTGAAACTGCAAGAGCTACCAGCCTGAGAACGGGCTGTCATGCTTTGGAAAAATATGCCACAAGATTCTTAAAAGTTGTGTTGTGGAGTTGATAAGGGAAAATGATTGTAAAGGATAACTGTTCTATCACTGTTTATCAATGATAGCTAAACTTATAACCAAGAGGAAGTTAAAACATTTGTCTTCACATAAAATGATACAATCTGTATTTTGGAACAACATGAATCTATCCTTGCCTACTGAGTTCTGTATAAATAAAAAAACACTCTTAGAGCCAGCCATCGCTGGGGCTGGTCCCCAGCACCTGAGATGTTATGAAATCGTTCTCATAAACCTTTAAGTATGTCTCTTGTGAATATGTATGCTGGCATCATCTGACTGTTGCGGGCCTCCCTGTCGCATGAGAGCCTAGCTTTGTGTTTTCATGAATCACAAGTGAAGATGCCAATATGGCAACGGCATGCTTAGCTGGGCTTGTCCTAGCATCTTCTACAGTATTGTCAGTACTATTACCTCTTCCTGAATCCATTCTACTTTCTAAAATTAAGGCTCTAACCACTTTCTTTGCAAATCCTAAGATACACCAACTATACATCTCCTATTTTCCTGTATCCATACATGTTCTTTAGTTTAAATATGTCCCCCAGAGTTTATGTGCTGGGAGATTCATCTCCAGTGCAGTGGTATTAACCTCTTGTTAGGCCTCACGAATGCAGCAGGGTCATTAAGGTAGGAGTAGGCTTGCCATGAAAGTTAGAAAACTGGAATTGTCCCACACTTGCTTTCTCTCTTATATATTCTCTCTTGTCCTTCTGCCAAGGATGATGAAATAAAAAGGCTTTGCTCAAAAAAAAAAAAAAAAAAAAGGCTTTGCTCAAATTTAGCACTCAATCTTTGATTTCCCAGTCTCAAGAATAGTAATAAATATTTTGAGAAATTTTCCAGTCCATGATATCCCATTTTGGTAAGGCAAAGCAGACCAAGACACTGGTAATATATTACTGCTCATTGGGGTTCTGTCACAAGCAATCTGCCAGCAGCACAAGTCCATATCAGATAGGGCCCACTGCACATACCCCCATCCCAGAGTAGTATGCATGGGTTATATTTCTGGCTTTACCTATACCTATAGCTTTTTAAAATTATTATTACTATTATTATTATTATTACTATTATTATTATTATTTTACTTATTCACTTTACATCCCGCTCATTCTTCCCTCCCGATCATCCCTTCCAACAGTCCCTCCTTCATCCCTCCATCCCTTCTCCTCTGAGCTGGTGGGGCCCTTTGTGTATCCCCCAACCCTGGAACATCAAGTCTCCATGTACATGCAACAGCTTTTGGGATAGCCCTGCTCCAGTTGTTCAGGACCCACATGACTGTCCAGAGTTTGGTATGCATGACTGTCTTAATTTTAAAATGGAGTAGAAGTAAATGATTCAGCAAGTAGTTAAATAGTGATTATATATATATATATATATATATATATATATATATGAGAGAACAAGACAGACAAAAGCCTCACTGTGTTCTCAAATAACTTACATTCTAGTCAAGATAGCTAAGTGATTTAAAAATGAGAGATTAGACATGGCAAGGGCAGAGTAGAAGAGGATAGAAGGCAGAAAGTGGGAGAATAGTTAAGGTTTGAGTTGTTAAAGGAATCTTTGGAAAGAGCTTACTGAGATGGAAGGGCCTGGCTATCCCTGAGGAAAGAACTTTCCAGGCTAAGGGGAATGTCAAGTACAAGTCTCTGAAGTAGATATGTATGTACTAGGCATGGCCTAAGAATTTCAAGAACTAGTTAGTGAGTACAGATTAAATGAATGGAGTAATTATAGGGCACCATGTAAAACCCTTTCACTTAATCCGAGTCAGGACATTGTTTCTGAGTGAGTTGAAGCCATATGGGGTTTGAGGAGAGAAATTACATTATTGGACTTGTCTTTAACCTTTTGTGAGTACTGACTGCCTGCTGGACAGTTAGGGCATGTGGAGGCAAATATAGGTATTGAATGAAGCTGACTCTACTGAAAGCTCTCTGAGCAGTAGTATGACCAATAGTAGCTACATATATTAGTGCCTTCCTTCTCACATTATCCTTTCTAATATCCACAGCCATACATACTGACAAAAATGAAGAGAGACTGAAGAATCCAGTAATACTCTGGACTTAATGTGGTGATAAAGCTATAGGTGTATTATACAACAGATGTGTACATGTTCTTAACCAACTCAACCATCTCTCTCAACTTCATGATATTTAAAAGTTAAAAGAAACCATCAGGATGAAATGAGACTCCTTCCTATGGACTAATAAATTCTAATTTTTCAATAGGAACATGAGGCAGTGAGTAAATAACACAAGGTGCTAGAGGAAGTTCCCTCCAAACTGACAGTGAGAGTCAAACCTAGCATTTTTTTTCAGCAGCTCTACTTAGATGTTCATTACAAGGTGACAAGTTTAAAGATGAAGTCAGGAGAAGGCTTCTGTAAGTATAGCGAATCTTTCTACTGTCAGCACAAGCATTACATCTTCAAAAGTATTCAGGGATACAACATTAAGATAGGAAGACAAGCTAAACAGAATCTCGCTAAAAACTATGTGTGCTGGCTTCCCCAATAAATCAACAAACTACAATCACATATCTTAAAAAACCAGTAGTGTCTTAGTGGTAGGCTACCACAAACCTCTCCATTTGTAGAGCATGATCTAAACCTGAAGAAGTTCAGTGCCATAGCCAAGCACTCCTAAGCACCAGAGTTAGTACAAACTCTGCCTCCTGACGCTGAGTACTGAGTTCACTGTCCATTCTGATACAAGCAGTATCTGCTTCTTATAGATACTTTGGAGAACAAGTTCTGTATTTGAAATCACTCAATGCTGCTTAATGGAACATCCTTGGGAGAATCTTTATACTAATATCTGAAAACCAGAAGTCACTGGTTTGGTTTCAAGTTAGTACAGAGATTTATTGATAGAATATTAACTGAGTGTTTTTATAGTATGAGTGTTTATTTTACCACATATTTTCATAAAAGCATCACCACTTCAAACCAGGATTTGCTATTGAGGATGACGTCTGTCCAGTTTGGGACTCACATATTTCACTCTCGCCCTGGAAGCTGACTTCTCAAGAAGGCACATTGTCTTCCAGACCCTCCCTCAGCATCCACATTCCAACTCAGGCTTGATTTCAGCACGCAATCCTGAAATTCTGCTGGACTATCACTATCTCTTTCTCTAATTGTACTGAGTTTCACATGCATAAATAAGAATTTACATCTCAATCACTTCAAATACACTTACCCCATCTGAGAAGTAGATAGAAAAAAGTAGAGCGGGCAAAGGCTGCTCTAATTGGAAAATCTCAAACACGCACAAAAAGTCTTTGTTCAAAGGAGCTGTGAGAAACTAGAGAGAAAAATGTGCAAATAGATAATAAACACATCTTTTTAAAAGGCAGCATGTGCTGTAAGGCATTGAGGAACTTTATTAGAATAATAACTTAAGATTTAGATCCTTATGTTCAATCACCCTCAAGACCTATTTATCTTCCATGAAATTTGTAACATTTTGATTTTTTTCTTTACTTTCACAATTTAGGAATCCCAGAGCAATAACCAACATAGCCAAAGCGTGAAATAACAATAAATAGTCTTGTGTGATAATCTACCATGAAATTTCATTGGATTTACTACAAGTGAAAAATAAAGATGTCAACGTAGCATCACTTCAGCATGAAGCAATGCATGTAAGCACTTGGGAGAAAAACCAATGCATTCATGCAACCGAGTTACTGTCACTACAACCGAATGAAACGGAGAAGAAGATGAATGCACAATACAGGCTGCTACATTAAGTGAAATGGAATGAGAGGCACTTTAATTGGATAAAATTTAAGAGCTGAATTACAAATGCCATACAAATAAACAGCTCTAAATAATGTGTTTTTCCAGTTAAATAATGACTTTAATAAAACAGATGAAAATGTAGGCTGTGTTGTTTTTTCTGGCTGTCAGAATCTCATTAGCATTTCAATTTAAATTCTACAAGTGCACTCAAATCTCTCATGTGTACATCTGGCATAACTCAAAACACTGCCTTTTTTGTTAAAAAAAAAATTAAGGCAAATGAGCCAATTCACAATATCGTCCAGTGATATTTTAATGGATGAAAACAATGTTGTTATTTTAGCGTTGTACAACAGCAGGAGCCTCCATGTGAAGAGATGGAAAAGATTTAGATAACACTTTCGAAGAAAATCTGTGCTTAGGACACAAATCCTGAAAGCATGCCTTTAAATTATTACATATATAAAATTAACACATGAAACATGTTTATAGATCTTCAAAATAAACTCGGGAGTGGTATTTTTTAAAACTGTTCATAAACCACATGTTCTGGTAAATAGGTATCACTTTGAAATTTTGTATGGTAAAATCTCATAAACACCAAAAAGGGAAGGTGCAGGGAAATCAAATCCAGGGTGGTGGTACCATGTCGTAAGGGTGGGGTGGGCGCAGCATTTTTAAGATGAAAATTTACAGCTGTTAATGAGACTCAGAAGAGACTGAAACCATTATATGAAAAAGCTGGGGATATAAAGTGGTCTCCGTGGAAAACCATTGGGCGGTCCTCAAAAACATTAAGTAATTTGTGAATGAATGACTCAGAGCAGAGGTTGAATAAGAAGTATCTGCCACAGTCTTGAGTATTAAAACACTCGGTGCCCAGCTGCTGGTGCTGTTTGGGAAAGCTATGGAACCCTACCTAGGAGGTGCAGCCTTCCTGGAGGAAATGCATCGCTGGGGTCAGGCTTTGAGGCTTGTAGCCTTCCTCTACTGTTTGTTCATTCTTTCTGCTTGCAGTGTGTGGATAAGACGTGAGCACCCAGCTTCCTGCTCCTGTAGCATGGCAGGCCTTCCCTGCCAATATGGACTCTAGCTCATTAGAACCATGAGTCAACAACAAACCCTTTCTTTTGTAAGTTTCTTTGAGTCATGGTATTTGATCACAGCAACAAAGCAGCAACAAATATACTGAAGGTTGTTTGATTCACTCCTAAATACTTAACAAAGAGACTCAAAAACATATATTCATACAAATACTTGCACAAAAATATTCACAGAAAAAATAATTAATGACAAAATGATACAAATTTCAATCAGTGAATGGATAAACAAAGCTATTTATCCAAATAATGGAATAGTATTTCATCAAAAAAAAAAACAAGAATAAAGTATTAATACATGCCACAGTGTGAAGGAATCTTTAAAGTGTTGTCCTATGTGAAAGATGACATAAGAACACAGACCAGTTCAGCTATTTATATAAAATGTCCAGGAGCAAATCTATGGTGAAAGAAAGTAGATTAGTGGATGGGAGGGACTGCAGGAAACAAAAAAAGAGGTGACAGCTGAGATTTTTTTCTAGACTAACAAAGATGTTCTGGAATTAGATACTGAAGATGGTTGTACAATATTAAAAATATTCTAAACCATTAATATCTCCACCTTGTAATGGGTTTATCATGCACAAATTACATCTTGATTATTTTTTTAACTATGAATGAAAAAAAAATCAGACTAGTTTTCCATGGTTTCCTTTTCTCTAGTTTGATAAAGAAATAGTCAAGAAATGACAGAATAATAAATTACTAACAGAAGTAACTGAACTTGTACAACAAAAAGAAAGTCAATATTTAACAAAAATATGAACTGACCTAACCCTATTTATGATTAACACATAATAGCCACACAGAACTGCTATTCTACTTAAAAACAAATATTTATTTAAGAAACAGCCTTAAACTATCACATGAGTCACTATCTTTGCACTGTCCCTGGTATCCAAGAAAGACACTATTCTCATTGTCAAGTAAACTGATATTCAACTAGAACTTTCATCCCACCACCAGTGTGAGGGTAAGAAAAACAGGAAAGTAAGGTAAAAACAGCAACAACAACAAAACGTTGATCCAGTTAAGCAACTGCTGTTGTGGGAATGACTGTACAAGGATCCCAACATAAAATATACCCCACAAACAAATCTGAAATGCACAAACGTATTTACATTATGAACAACAAATTTAGCTTCTGAAATGTGTTCTCCACTTTAAACTTGGGTCATGTGCTTCCATTCAAATGGTGGGACTTAGTTACAGTAAGTAGCTGAAGCTCCGTCTTTTTTTCCTGACCAGGACGACTGCTAACCTACTCCAATGGTGGTTTGATTCACTGAGCAAGGTGACTGACTAGTAGTCACCAGAGAGGCTGAGAAGAGGCTTACAGAGAACCATCATTTATTGTGTGCAGTTTCAGCTCGAGATGGTGAGGGAGTTCTACAGATACTGGTGTGACTGCATAACAAAGAGTATATTGCATTGTACATGTTAAGGGGGTGGAATAATGAATTTTATTATGTATATTTTGCTGAAATGTATTAAAAACTAAAAACGAAAAATCTGACTTGACATTGGTTTAAGCATCCCCAACATGTCTGACACCTCTGCAGACCCCAGTCCCATTTAGTTCCCTTAAAGTGTTCTACAACACTTTTTTAGGCACCCTTGTTACATATTTGGGGAAACTTCAAGAAAGTAGTTTTTCATTCATTTGGAACATATGCTGCTTTAGTTTAAACATAAATGTACTATTTTTTATGGAAAAAATGATTTCATTTTACTTTTATTTTTCTAATGCAATCAAACAGTCATTAAATGGACAAATCAATCCATCAATAACAATCAAAGAGAAATGTCCAAAAAATAGACATGTAAGAGAGACAATTTATATGTAAATTTTATTGAAGAATGGTTGAAAATACATAAAAATAAAAAGCATTGGGACTGGAAAGACAACTCAGCCATTCTGTGATTCACCCTTTTTTGTTAATGACCCATGTTCTAGTCCCAGAATCCACATAGAAGCTCATAACCCTCTGTAACTCCAATCCTAGAGGATTTGGTGCCATCTTCTGACCTATGTGGGTACCAGGCATACACTTGGTACACAGACATACATGAAGAAAACATAGCAAGGACATGATTCAGAGGCATTAACTATATTCACATTATTGTACAATCATTCTTATAGGATGCTTTCATCATATTTTTCTTCCTATTTTTATTAAATTGAATTTTATGTACAAATGCACTTTCAAAACGACTCTCTGTTTCTCCCTGAATAAAGAAGGCATCCTTGTGACTAGGCACATTGGAGCTCTCTTTTAATGTTTCTGAGTTGTACATTTCACATAGTTAAAATGAAAAGTTCACTCTGTATATTCATATAAGTACTCTACAATGAGAAAAATGATCTGGTTATGTCATTTAATTAAGGAATAACAATCAAGTAAGCTAAGCACAGTCAACTATAGAGGATAAAATTCACATTTTACTAAAGAGAATGATTTTCAGCAACTGGAAGCCTCAGAGACCCCTGGGACCAAAACAAACCCTCTTTTTCTCAATGTCTTCATACACAAATAGGATAATAAAGCCCAGATTAGTCATTGTCATCGTCTTAAAACAGTGACACACAGTGAGCTATGAGTCCTGATCACTGCTTCCATAAGAGTAGTTTTCCCTAAGATAAGTTTGTGCCAGTTTCAATGCATATTAACACTGACAATGTGTTTTAAAAGTACAGAGGAAAGTGAGCAAACACTTCTAACAGTACAATCAAAATGAAATAAAGTTTGGAGTCGAAGAGATTTGGACAAGAGAAACCAGAAAAGATCTTAAATCAGACATTCATGGCATACAGTCAGACATTAGTCAATGAACTTCATAGAAACCCAGAAAGAGACCACGAGGGTAACAGCCAATACATCCATTTCTGTGAACATTTTTGGGCAAGTATTTGCATGTTCACTTTCACTGCTTAGACAGGGAACATGGAGGAAATTCTGTTTTACAACTTCTGATCTAGACACTATAACTGGTCTCAGGGACTGAAAAGGTGTTAGATGAGAATGGTGCTTACTGCACAAACAGGAAGACCTGAGGTCTGATTCCCTGTGCTCATGAACTGTATGGCCACACTTCTAACTCTAGAACTTAGGGGGCAGAGGGCCCAGCTGAACCGGTGAGCTCTAGGTTCAGTAATAGCTCCTGTCTTAAGAGAATAAGACAGAAAGTGATAGAGTGGAGCAAGGACATGTTCTTCTAGCCTTCACATGCTAGCATCTGGGCACCTTCACCTGCATGTACAAATTTATACACACACACACACACACACATACACACATATACACACATACACACATACATGTCATATGCAGATACACACACACAAAGTGCTTGGTAGCTTCTATGTTTACACACTTTCGAATATAGACACATACAAGAACATGGTAAAGGGAGATGAAAAAAAACCACTAGAAAGACTCTACCTGGAATATCCTCCACCATTCCCACCACTCTCTCTACATCTAAGGCCTGCTGACTTTTGGCCTTACCCATTGTCTAACAAAAGTCACAGCAAAAGAAATCCACAACTTGCCCCCACCAAAATAAAACACAAAAGAAAATAAAGTACTAGCGTGGGCATTTTTAAAATTTTTTAAATTTTTAAATTTTTAAAATTGTTTAAATTTGGAAATTTCAGTTGAGAAAATACGAATATCCTCTTTATCTAACAACCCCAAATGTTAACTTATATAACAAAAGTACAATTATCAGAGATGAAAAGTATGACTGTATCAGTACTTCACTTCATAAACTAAAGGCTGTAACCACATATGGAGGCTACATGTGTCAATGAGGGCTATGAAGTAATATGGCAACAGTAAAGGCTTGCAACAATAACAAGCTTCCAATACAGAATGACCAAAAAGTAATATAGAATCAGTTATGATATGAAGCCAAGGGTTTCTACAATGACTTTCTCTGTTCTCTATCACAGAACTTCACTGCGACCTTGTTTCTAAGCACACAACACTCAAACTTTGCAAAGTGTATGCTGGAATGCCATCTGAGATATCTCAGCTTTCACCTAAGACTGATACTTGTTATGAACTGCAGGGTTTCACTGTACTTCAAAACTTTCTCTCTTACAGAAACATAATGGTTTAACTATGAAAACAGACTTTTAGGTTTTCTGTCTTTATTTCTGTATTGTGTTAGAATCCTTTTCAAAAACTGCTGTCTGTGTTGCTAAATTGAGTTTCATTTTTTAAAAATTGTGAATAAATTTTGGCTTGAGAATAGAACAGAATTTCCAATGATTTCTGAAATGGTCCCAAACATACTTCTTTCACTTTGTACTGTGTGCTTATATGAAGTGACATTCTCTGCTTTGATGATTATAAAATCAGATATCAATTAAATCAGAAAAACACTGAAGGTACTTTATATCCTACAGTGAAATATTCAACCAAGACTTAATTCTATATGTACAAAAAGCCAAGCACATTCCTTACTATTTTATACATTTGTTCTTGTTTTTAATAAATAGTAAAGGTATAAACCAAAGGATTATTTTAAAATAAACTTATGATTTGTCATCTGCGCATGATCTGCACAGTGTTAGTCTACTGCTCACCCTCTGTGAATGGTGTCCTATCAGGAAGTTCTTGGGAAGAAAGGAGTTGTTATCCCAGCCCTGAACTAGACTACAGACATATGTAAATGTACATATATAGGAAATGTTCATACTGGTACCTCTAATTTCAATTTATTACAAGATATATTACAGTACCTTTTTTCTAATCTATAACTTCTTTTTCAACAGAAACCCAGTTGTCATTCTCTATAGTTCATTTACTTATTTGTTCAGTCCTAGCAAACACATGAGGTAACTACATAATCACTAACTGATATAGTTAGTTTCAATGGCCATACTTAATAAAAACAGTTCAGCATTTGTTTGCTAGAGTCAAAACACTGTTTTCCAAAGTTGCTCAAGATTAGTTCTTTGGGTTCCCGTCCCCTTCAGTTTGCTTATATGACTCATTTGTACTTTAGGTAGTTTCATTTGTCACTATGTGTATTCACTTCATGTCTATCCTGCACAAAATCCTAGTTAATTCTAACACTGAAAGCAATACAAAAGCTACATCCTTTTCTTTACTACTCTGGTGATAACCTCTGTTCTTTCCACCACACTTATTACTCCCTCTTGGTACCCAACTAACTCTGATTTTGACTCATCACCCCCACATGGTTTGGGGATGCTTGTTTGTTTGTTTGTTTGTTTGTTTAGGTTTCAGGGTTAGTTTTGTGGTACTAGAATAGCAAACTCCAGGCCTTGTGCATGTTAGTTAAACACTCTGCTACTGAGATACACCCCCAGTCCTCACGTCTGTATCCACTCTCAAATGAGCAGAGCACAAAAGTATTTTCTACTATCTCATTTCTTCCTAAAGAAATGGTTTTGAATTTACTAGAAAAAAATTTCAAGAAAGTTAACAGTATCTCTTTATTGGTACCTTTCATGTTCTACTGGGTGAATACAAAATATCTTCATTTAACCACACACTCTCTAGTTAAGCTTTTTCTAGTATTTTATAATTACCCATACTATCTTTCCATGCATATTTCCATAAATGTGAATTTTCAAGGTGGCGTGACGAATTCATAGAAGAGGGATTTCTGAATGAGAAGGTAAGCAAGCGCTTCTTGAGTATTTAGCAGCTTACTCTCTTAAGTGGTAGTTGGTTTGAATTCAGGGTCACCCATGGACTCCATCACACATTTTTAACATTGCTGTTTTAAAGGTTGAGGAACACGAACTATTGCATATAAATGGGTGACTATTAGTAAGTCTAACAAACAACTGCCATGAGTGAGGTCAGCTTTACTAACCCCTTTCCAATGAACGTCCATGTCTTTCTCTTTTTCTATAAACTTTTCAATTCTTGGTTTTCTTCTCCTTTTTTTTTCTCTTTCCTTTTCTCCTATTCTCTTCTCTTTTCCTCTCCTGGCTGCTAAGAATCAAGCCCTAAGTGCTGCTGTCTAGTCCTCACCCAGTGAGCTAACCCATATCCTCTGATCTCATCTCTTCTCCTCTTTCCTTAAACCGTTCTTCCTCTCTTCTTCTCCCTCCTTCTCTATCTTCTTTCCCTTCTCCATTTTCCCTGCTCTTTCTAGCCTGGAAAACACCATACCCAGTTTGACTCTTGGATATGAGTTATTTAGATATTAAGGGTATCAGCCTTCTGTCTATAGTAGATGGTCTGGGATATTTTCTTGTAGCTTATCTTTTATGATGTGTTAGTTATAAAAATCTTTTATATAGTCAAATTTATCAATCTCTTCATTATTATTCTCTGAGTTTTATATAAGGTTAAAAAATACCACACATCACCTTACAAGCCTCATGTGTGTGCACACCCACAGGTTTGTTGTCATTGTGGTTTTCCATTTAAAACTGGAAGCCATTATTTTGGGGTATAATATATTATAAGGAATTTTTCTGAGTGGCCACCCAATTGCCCCAGAACTGCTTATTAAGAAGTCTAACACAATCATTTGAGATCCTGTATTTAACATATAGTAAATTTCTACATGTATGTGAGTATGTACATTTTATCCTATTCAAATGACCCACTGGTAAACCCAAGTTTGAATGTTACCTGGTTTAATCCTAGAGGGTGCAGTGAAGCCTATCTGTCAGCTCTACTCAGGACTGTTCACGTTTTTTCCTGGTATGGGTATTGCACATCTGCCATCAGATCTATTCTTGAGGTTATTTAATCTTCCTCATCACAACTAGAATGGTCATTAATTCAAGTAACTAAATTTAGGGATGTTCTGCATCCAACACTGACAGATGAACTTTCAAAACTCCATGTCTAACTACCAAACACTAAGTCAAAAACATGACTGGACTGTTTCCAAATAAAGGGAATAAGAGAACTGGATTAAGGGCCCTAGAAACAAGATGACATTATAGACACAACATCTATGCTTATACTTAAATGTATAGTTTTTTTCAGGTTTAATAAGGGAGACCACATGCTATAAAAACATAGCATTAGTTTCTGTAGAGGAAACAGAAAAAATAAAATACAGAAAAAAAGAAATTCTAGATGACAGGAGTTTGCTATTTCCTAGCACAATGGCCAAATTGTAACTTAAGATTTAGAAAAGTACTGTCTATTCTATCATTGCCAGATTTTAGCAACTCCAGCGATTACATTCAGTTTCATGTATTTGTAGAAGTTATCATGGAAAGGTCATCACCTTATTTGCACAAACACATTATTATGTAAAACTAAGTAGTTGAAGAGTTGTACATATTTAGTTCAAACCCTTTGCCATCTGTTGCGTGTGTTTCATGCATTTTAATTATTTGGGAGACTTGAAGAAGCTCTACATTTTAAAATGCCTTCTGTCACCAAAGAATATCTCACAGTCCTATGATTTATTATAATTTATTCAATAAACAAATAACTAGTGGGAACAGACTCTCGCTTGACTCCCTCTATGCTTGCTACTTTAGGGGCTGCATTGAGGAATCTACAATCAACCTTACCCTGCAAATATGACAAGCAAACTTAGTAACTTTTATGGGGCCATAATTCTTATGGAGACATGCCTCCCCAGTTTCTACTGAACCTATAATACATGTGTATTTAGTGTAAAAAAGTAAGTCATCAACTATTGGAGCAATAAGATAAAATTCCACTTGCCTATAAAATATTAAGACGGCAATGTCATCCACTAAATGCCCAGGTGCTAGATGTTACTTAACAGATGACCGAAGATATATTGTAGCTATATATATTACATATACATTACATTATATTACAGAGAAGAATTTTTTAAGTTCTTGCCCAGTGTCTATCTGTCTACTTTCAAGTATAATTTAAAGAAGTTACTATAGGTTTCACATAGATAATCATTATACAAACCAAACTCAATAATATATTTTTGCTTGAGAATAAACACTTGAGGGCTGGAGAAAGGCTCAGTGGTTAAGAGCACTGACTGTGCTTCTGGAAGTCCTGAGTTCAAATCCCAACAACCACATGGTAGCTCACAACCATCTGTAAAGAGATCTGATGCACTCTTCTGGTGTGTCTGAAGATGGCTTCAATGTAGTTATATATAATAAATATTAAAAAAAAAAAGAATAAGCACTTGAGATTTTCAGAGGAACTTACCTGACCAGGAAGCAGGAAGTTATACAAGTATGTCTCCCTGCTTTTCCTTGTAGGAAGGTCCAACTTCAGTTTTCTCTAGCCTCCCTGTCTCATCCAGGGAGGAAGGAATAGACACACATGTGATGGATACTGATCAGAAAACTGGCTCGCACAAACAAGAGACTAATTGTAGGACATCAGAACACTTTCCCTCCCTGGGCAATTAGGCTCTACTCTGTTATCAGTGGATCATAACTAGACCTCTCAGTCACGGACTATTTAGGAAGGAATCTTTAGGGAAGCCCAAGTCAAGATCACAAAAACAACGATAGTTGATGAAATTCTAGTTTCAGATTCTTATAGCTACGGCAACCAGTAAACACAGCCTAACTCCAAACAAGGTAAAGATTAAATTCCTCACTTAAAGCCTATCTAATTCAGTGGACATTATGGGATTTAACCCTAAAATTTTACAATGTATTAAAATTAAACTCCCAGTCTAAAGAGTCAAAGAGCATCGGAACCTGACTTAGATGTAACTCACATTTTTGAACTACTAGAGTAGAAATGTAAAATAATATTAACATATTAAAAGTTCTCAGGGAAAATCTATATAATATGCAAAGAATATAAGGTGAGATACAAATGCTAAGAAAGAATCAAAGGGAGGGTTAGAAATTTTAAAACTTTCTCTGCAACAGAAAGAATTTCCTGTACAGGCTCATCATAACTGAAGCATGCTCAATAAAAGGATCTATGAACTTTAAGATATGTTATGACACCCCAAAATGAAAAACAAAAGAAAAAAATGAATTTCAAAAGCTAAAATGGTAACTAAGAAAGGTAAGACAATTACAGAAAACAAACATCTCAGCAACCGCAGAGAAGGTAAGCACTACTGGTTCCTGCAGGGAGCACAGAAAACGGTGGGTCCTCGAAGAGCCACGTACGCACCTACACATCACTCCTAAATGCCACTTCTGAGAATATACTCAAAGGAAGTCGAAGTGGAATATCATCTTGCATGTGTCACATGCCTGTAACATCAATTCTTAGGAAGCAGAGGGTAGGTGCAAGCTCCAGTCCCGCCTAGACAACAGAGACCTTGCCTCAACTAACAGCAAAAGTGCAATATGAACGCTTACTAGATATTTTTTTAAATTACCTTTAATCTTTTTTTACAGTCAAGTCATTATC
>NW_022196897.1:125806204-125821855 GCF_008632895.1 Mastomys coucha | reverse complement strand
CCCATCACTGAACTCCCATCCCCCACCCCCCCACCCCCAGTCTCCAAGAATATGTCCCCATCTGGCCTCCCCACTCCCTGGGACCTCAAGTCTCTCTCCAGGGTTAGGTGCATCTAAGCATTCATACAGAATGAAAGTGCATAATGGTCACTATACAAGCTTAACATATTAAGATGTAGAAATTCGAGTTATAAGCTTTGGTGTCAAATGCAATTCTAAAAATTGTTGTACTATTCAACATGCAGATAAGAAGAGTATGGAGCAAGGGAGGAGAGATGTGGAAGTTAAAGTTACTAACTCTGACAGATGTTACAGGTGTTGAGCAGCAGGGTTTCCCAGTGTCTGTATGTAATGTGGGGAAGGCAGTCAGGTTCAACATAAGCCTCAGGCTTTGGAAACTGGGTGGGTAAATATGAGGAAATAGAATGAGAAACAGAGGAAGAAGTTTTGGTTATGGGAACTTGGGATTCAACTGTGGTGAAAGGTAACAAGGATAATGCATTAATGTAGACACACACACAAGGGAACTTGAACAAGTCAATTTTGCTAGTGTAAAGCTCAAAAATAATCTCCTTTAAATTCTAGTTTTAAATACCAGTCACAAATCTCGCTTGTCAGAGCACATAAAATATCCCAGAGGTCACAGGAAAAAGGGGAAGTTTCAGGGACCTAGTTTGCAACATTACTTGTGTCCATAGCTACTTCATGAATGCCAGAAAGGGCTATTATACAAAGTGTGCTGTTCAGATCCATGTCTGGAATTACTGGGGCTTTCCTCAAAAGGTGTTTGCATCCTGGATGTGAGTTTTTCCACAGATGGAAGGAAGATTGGTTTTAAAGTCTATTAATAAAATAATTTTTCTCTTTAAAAAATGAAACATGAAACACCACCAGCAAAAACAGAATATCAAAGATATTTTCATACTCGTACACATGACATTATTAATAAGCCAAGAGATAGAAGCAATAGACATGTTCACCATGTGATCAGCAGATATACATGTTTTTTGCAATAAGCCTTATACAGGGGAGAAATACTGACAATGTTATGATATAAATGAACCTTGAAGACATTATAATAAGTAAAATAAGAGAGAGACATGCAGAAACCCAAAACAACACAGTTCTATTTACACGAGCTACCCAGAAGAGTATCCATAGAAAATCAAAAGCAAAGTACCTGGGGCGCTGAAGACTTTTACAGTACTAAAGGGTTGATACTGTGGTGGGACACGTGTGGGAAGTATATAACATTATTTGTTCGTATTGTTTGGCAAAGCTCACAAAGTTGTCTAGCACAAAGAACAAAACTTAAGTAAACAATGAGCTTTAGTTAATAATAACATGTAATTATTGGTTCATCAATTGTAACAAACTGTATCATTGTTGCTGTGTATGTGTGTCAGGGGAAGCACTCATTTTTTCTACAAGCTTAAAACTGCTCTACAAAATATAATCTGTTAATAAGAAAACATGCCCACTATTTTCTTGCCTTACACACTTCTTTTTTAAAGATAAAATCTTTCTATGGCCTCTAATTTGCAATCCTCCTGCCTCTGCCGTCCAAGTGCTATGATTACAGACATATATTATCACATTAAGCTAAATAAATGGCTTAGAGAAATGTTAAAGGGATCTGAGAAGATTCAAAAACAAAAACAAAACTGTAGGCTGGAATAGGCTAACTTCATGTTTGAAAAATGAGCTCTTGATGGGGTATAAGGAAAACTCAAGACTGTTAGACCTGGGTGGGCAGCTTCTTTGAAAGGCTGAAATACTAGAGCCAAAAATCACAGAGACAGGGGAGGGCAAAATGAAAGTCCAGCTCGAATTCCAGGCTAAGGAGTCTAGATATTAACTATGTGTGATCTAAGGCACTAAAATAGCTCAAAATAAGTCAATATGATGAGCAAGCAGTTGTATGTGGCTCATATTAGACTGGAAAGATAGTTCAATTGCTATAATAAAATTTAGTATAGACTGGTGGAGTAATAACCTGAATTGGGTAGACAAGGAGAATAGAAATGATACAAATCCACCAGTCACATGTGCAATAAACATACAGAAACCACGAAGGAAAAGTTAGCAGTGAGTCTAATTCCTGAAGCTAAGAGAATTGGAGGTAAATTTTCAAATGGTTTCAGGCATAGTGAGTTTCCCTCGTCTGGAAGATCCACAAGGACAAATGTACATTAGATGCTGCTGTGGTAATGTTGGATTTGAACTCAGCTGAGAACTTAAAATAGAAGAAAATCATCTGAAACCAGCCTCAAAAAGAAGTGTTTTGAAGGCCTGAAAATGATTTGATTCTTTTAAGAGAAAGTGGTCTACAGAGAAACAAAAGTAAGGCCAACTGAAAATAAAACATCCCATTGAGAATCCAGAAAGAGAAATGTACCAGGAAAGCACACGGGCAAGGGCCACACACACATGGCTGGTGTATTCACAGAAGGAACAACCAAACAGAAGCGGCCATCACAAAAACTGAGGAAAACGTAATGCTCTCTTCCAAAAGATCATAGAAAGTTTCCTCTTAACTCATACCCTGCCACCACAGGCTTTTAGAACTTTCTTTTCTTCTATACAAAAGATACCAGGCCTCCATGGACAATCTGTGGCAATTATATGTTACCATTTACTTATAATAAGCCATTTACTTTCAGCATATCGTTCACTAACAAACAAAAATGAAAACAAAAGGATATATGACTTGAATCAGAAATAATAGTTAAAAGGCTATCATCCACTAGTATGTCTTTATGGGGTCAGGGGGAGACATAAATTGCTTTCTTTAAAAAGTCATGTCAGTAGCACCAGAAATGAGAATCTAGAACTTAATAACCTTGCAGAAAAAGGAAGCCTAGAGGGCCAGGCAGCAGGATAACTGGACTAATACATTTGAAATTCCCAATTCCCATACATAACTACAGGCGTTCTACTTATCTTGCAAGTATCCACGCATGGATCCACTCACGGGTCCACTCAGGTATCCATTGAATGACTGACTAGTTACAGTGTATGGAGCATTAAGAAGACCAGAATGAAAAAGCCACATCTCTGGCTTCCAAGGCACTACTGTCATTATCTAAGACAGGTTGTAATACCATAAAAAGAGAAAGAAAAATATTATTTATTCAAAGAAGCCTATTTTGCATATCTGTCAGATGGAAGGTGGCTCTGGCAAAGAAATATTAGTCTGTTACACTTTCCTCTGAAAATCTAGAAGAGTCTCTTTTACTATGAATAAGTAGCCTTACAGATATTTCTTCACTTCTTCTAATCCATCCTGTGTGGTTTAATTAGGTTAACTCCGAGAACCAGTCAGTTTAATCACATCTTAATGGAAATTTCTTTTTTTAAAAAAAAAAACTGGAGCATTAAAAATCAGAAACAAATATTCTAGTTAAAGTTAAATAGAACTCAGTATCATTTAGAATCCATGTCTCAGCAACTTTGGTAGGGGAACTGTGGTAATGTGTAAAATATCAAATTATAGAATCAAGTTTTAAAAGCTTTCAGGAAAGATGGAAAACCATCGGTCCATGATGACCCTTCTAGAGAATTACACCAACTGCTGCACACCAAGTCTGAAACTGTGCTTTGGACCCTGCCTCTTAGAGGCTGGCAATCAGTAATTTCACCAATCACTTAATACCCAATTTTCAAAAGAAAATGTTTCAGGAAAGCAGGTTGTACAAAAAGATTCATTTTAACTTGAATAGCCATTACATGTGACTCACATAGAAAACCTAATATATATGTATATATGTATATATATATATATGTGTGTGTGTGTGTGTGTGTGTGTGTATGTGTGTGTGTGTGTGTGTGTGTGTGTGTGTGTGTGTAGTAATAATAAAAATGGACAAGAAATACAAGTGTTAAAACTTGGCAAGGTAATCTTTTTTGAATGCTATGAATTAATTAGGCTTGCCACTGCTGATTAAAGTTGATATGGAACAAATAATTTCCTTTGTATGCAATCTGTGGACATTACCACTATAGCATACAAGAACTTTGTTGTTGTTGTTCAGGGTACAAAGCTAGTAATATAGAATAAATGCAAATATAAGAAATTGGGAAATCCAACAATAATATAAATAAAAATGGTAGTTTGGTAGTGGTGGTGGTGGCACATGACTTTAATCCCAGCACTCAGGAGGCAGAGGCAGGCTGATTTCTGAGTTCAAGGCCAGCTTGGTCTACAGAGCAAGTTCTAGGACAGCTAGGGCTATACAGAGAAACCCTGCCTTCAAAAACCAAAAACCTATAAATACAAATAACTTTAAAAAGACATGGCAATAAAGCCAAGGAGGTAACCCATTTTAAGGTATAAAAATATAACAAGGATTATAATCAAACTAGCAATGTTTTCATGAAAATTTAATAAATTCTGAATTATATGTGAAAAGATACGTAACCATTTATTAAAACAAAATATTTTTAAAAGGTCATTTTAAATCAGACACTGACATCAAAGTTATAAATTAGATTATGAAGTTAAAAATTAGGATGCTGAATTGTTAAAAATAATAGGAAACTTTTAAAGGCCTCATACTAACAGTAAATGTTATTTTCCTTAACATTAGAAAATGGCATCATAGATTTTAAAAGATTTTGAAACTAATGAGACAGAAAGGGGTATTAATAAAATATGGTGATACAGAATACTGAACAGGCTGCAGCACCTCCTGTCTAATAATTTGTAAAGTCGGGGACACATCCATCTTGAACGGAGGCTCATGTTAGGTAAGGTGAAAACTGACTTCGTGTTCCCATCATCCGCTGTGCTGATGCCTAGAGAAAAGGCTTCCCGAAGGGGGACAAAGTGAGGCTTTAAATTTTACACTAATCTATACCCTAGTTTGTATGTAAAATGCCACACTAACAAGAAGGTGTCTATAGTGATGTATAATTAATTGTAAGGAAAAATACATGAAAAGATACAGAATACAAGACTAAGAAACACAGTTGGAAAATGGATACCACAGAGCTGCCTTGTCTGGTCTCTGTGGGAGAGGGTGCATGAAATCTGGTAGATGTGCCAGGGCGTGGGGTGGGGGTGGGGGATAACCAGGAAGTTTCCACCCTCTCAGAGGAGAAGGGGGGGATGGGTAAAGGGTCTCAGTGAGGGGGCACCAGGAGGGGGCAGCACTTGGTGTGTAAATTAATTAATTAATAAAAAATAAATTAAAAAAAAAAAGGAGAGAAACCCTGGGAGACGTCTTTAATTGTTACTCTTTACGGGGCCTGTGGGCTAGTGCAACCTCCCAAGCTGCTGGAAGGGCAAACTCTTCAAAAGCACCCGACTCGGCTAGACAACTGCCTTTCCTCAACCTAAAGGTTTGCGTTCCTAATTTCAAATACTCCATGTATTTTTATAGACCACACATTTTTACATTTTATATAGACCTGTGATAGATGTATATATACATTTTTAAACTGAGGACTGAATCTTTCGAGGCTTCTCAATTCACAGTATAGTGTTATTCTAACACACAATAAGAGATTTTAGCAGTGAGTCACAAGGCTCCCCAGGGTCTCTATTCACTTCACTCAGTAATGTGTGCTGTAGAGATTAAAAGATGAACTGCTCTTAGCTCTCATCTTTAAGGAGTTCACACTCTATCATGTCCACAAGCAATTATGAGACTCATGAAAAACACTAATATAGGTTCTGCATAGTGCTTCTTAAGAGCACACCGAAGTGAGTTGCTGTGAAGACTTCTGGCCCTGGGGAAGTTGAACATCTACACAGTGAAAAGCAGAGAGCAGGTTTTCCAAGGAAGGCTTCAGCCAGCCAGCTGATAAGAACATAAAAGGTATTAGTAAATTTCATCCAGAATCTACTCTGACAGTTTCCATTTACAAAGCCTATGGAATTTTAATTTGTTGCTAGTATTTTCACAATATAGAAAGCTTTCATTCTGAAACAAAAGCTGGCTGGTACACCCATCTGGCATATGGAGAGCAGGACCCATGAAAATGTTTCAAGTCAATACTGATGACATCAGTCCAAAATCAGACACAACCAAGTCATCATCACTGTAGGGATGAAAAAGAGCCATCTATCTTTAAAAGCCTTTTAAATATTTACTAGATCTAACACTACTAAGAAAGAAGGTAGCATTAATTCAAAGACTTGGGAAACAGCCCTGCTTTTTCCTCTCAATACTTATGCATTTAAAGTATCTTTAACGCATTTAGAGTTCTTTACAGAGCCGCTGACAAATCATTTCTCCAAACTGGCAAAGTGTTGAAACCAGAATTTAAACAGAGTCAGCAGAGAAAGATAGAAGGGAGGTGGCCTTTTACTTTTCCATCTTACATAAATATATCACTAAAACATTTGGCCTCTCTTTGATATATGAACTGGATTTATTAACAACTAAAACATACTATAATCAAATTCTGTGGAATTTTTTTTGATGGTACAGAGATGTTTGTAAAATCAAAGACATATTTTTTTAACTTAATACATTTAATATTTTTATAATCACAGGGCATATATTCCATGTGTTTTCTTGGGAAGGATCTCCTTGATCATTTTCTATTTGATTGTTTTTCAGTTTTGTAAACTCTGAAAGCACTTGCCGACACATTTGCATAGATTACGTTAAGGTTGATAAAATAATGTTAATCGCATATGTTTGTGCTAGTATCTGCATATTGATTATGTCTGATAGGATTCAGAATATACTCTGGGAACTGGATGGCCACTAAACCCATACCACCACCAGGGCCACAGGATGCAATACTGAGGTTCTTTCCATCTAAGATTCCCAGGTGACTTTTCTGCATACTTGAAACACTCTTCAAGACTTGCAATGAAGTGCCTTGGCCACCTGAAGCTCCCCCCCCCACCCCCCCTCCACCGGGAGGGCTTCAGCCAGAGTTTTTCTTTCTCACATGAAGAATGTTTTTTCCCCCCTTCAGTAATCATATCTTCCCACTAATGCAAAGCTGCTAAATCCATCATTTCTCCTCTTACTAATCCTAAATATTTCTTCTCAGGCATCACCTGGTACCAAGAAAAAATTGTGTGCATTATCTGTATGATTATACCTTTAATACTTCATTTAAACTAGATCAGAAAAGTAAGAATTGTCTAACATATAAAATGATGTCTGTGCTTTATATACCCATCCATGCTAATTTTAACTTATGATAAAAAGAAATTAAGTTGTTCTGTTAACCTGAAATGGCTGTCAATTCAGAATAAAAAATGTAGGTACACAATGATAACTATCATTGACCATTGATGTTTTCAATAACAGAAATATGAGAGTTAGCAAGATTATGAACTCATCACTCACAAATTATAGTCAGATCTGAATAAAATTAGTCAATACCAAAGTAAACTTATAGAGGACAAAAAGGAGAAAAATCACTCAAAGTCAAGCATTTTAATTTATTCAAGGCATTAAGAAGTCTATTGTCAAAGGCAACAGAACCTGTTTTTGTTAACAGGATGATAAATTCTGCTTGATATGCCAGATATTTTTTTTCATTTGCTTAAAAAGTTAGAAAGGAAAAAAAATAAACACATGAGGTTTTTGAAAACTACTTTTATTGAGTGTGGGTTAATGTTGCCTTTAAATTGACTGCATTGAAAGGGATCTACAGTAGGAAATTATGCCCTTAGATTGCCTGTGAGGGAATGTCCTGAGAGGATTGGCTGGAAGAGAAAGCTTCACCCTGCAATGGGCACCATCCCAGATGCTGGGACCTAGATAGAACTAAAGGGGGAATGAAATTCCCACAGTACATGCATCTGCCTTTCTACTTCCTGACCACTGGGAGCTAAGTCACTCCCCTGAGCCATGCCAAGGCTCAAACCTCTGAAAGCAGGAGTCACAATGAACACCTCCCCCTCTACAGACACACCCCTTATGGTGTGGTTTTCTCTGGTGTCTTGTCATTTATCTAACACAATAAGCCAAAAATGTTTGCCACCTGTAGATACATATATGAATTATGGAGGCTAATGAATAAACAACTTGAATACTAACATAGGAGAAAGCAAAATCATTTAATAGCTTAATTATCAAAGTGTTTCTGAAGGTATGATTGAAGATAGATTAATTTTTATACTAAAACCAGCTTTTAAAAATAATTCTTTTGGGGCTAGAGAGATGGCTCAGGGGTTAAGAGCATTGGCTGTTTATCAAGAGGTCATGAGTTCAATTCCCAGCAACCACATGGTGGCTCACAACCATCTGTAATGGGATTTGATGCCCTCTTCTGGTGTGTCTGAAAATAACTACAATGTACTCATATACATAAAATAAATAAATCTTTTAAAAAAATACTTTTTTTGCTTCCCCCTTTGAAAATAATTATGAAATTGCACTAAAAATATACATGAATCTGTCAGAACATAATACTTATAGAAAGCATAATACTTATAGAAGTATTTTTATTTCCTGGTTTGCACCAAAGCCAAACTCTTTCCTGATCTAATAGCGCAGGCTCCTAGTCTTTATTAAATTTGAGTATAAAACCAGAGAACCCTCTATAGAAGAATTCTCATAATTATGATATATAATATCATTATGTAAGTCATAGTTCCCTATAAAAAATAATGATCATAACTACACAATTTGTAACAAAACTCTTTAAATTTTTAAAGGTAGAGTAGATGATTAAAAAGCTGACATGTTGCCTACCTATGTGATTTCGAAAACATATTTTATAAGCTATTTATGATGTACTAAGAAATCGGGGGAAAGACACTAAGCAGATTATTATCCTATTTAAAAAGATGTATTTGTCTTTGTTTTATGTGTATGAGTGTTCTGTTTGTACAAATGTTAAGTACATCACATGCATACCTAGAGCCAACAGTGTCCAGAAGAGGGCATCAGATCCCCAGGAACTGGAGCCACAAAGTTGTGAGATGTTGTAAGCAGTCAAGTGGATACTGGGAACTGAGCCTGGGTCCTCTGGAAGAGCAGCAAGTGTTTTTAACCACTGAGACATCTTTCAAGCCCATTATGGTCCCATTCTTTAAAAATCAAATCAAATGCAAAAAAAGGCTTGAAAACATACACACTAAAACATAACCATAATTATTCATGTCACAAAATTGTTGATGTCACTAATTCCATCAAAATAGTTTTTCTGCATTTCCTAATTTAAAATTTTTCTTATATGGATGTGTATATTTGGGAGGTTGTGTGGGTATCACAGCATACACATGAGGTCAGAGGACAACTTTCAAGAGTCAGTTTGTTCCCTCCTTTTTGAGTTCTAGTGATCCAACTCATGTTCTCCAGCTTGGCAGCAAGCACCTACGCCCACTGAGCCATGTTACTGGTCCTAGATTTCTACTTTTTTTTAATACATATTTATTTTTCTATTTATGTGTTAAGTTGTAATATTTAGTAGAAACTGCATATAAAATATAGAATGCTCCTATACAGAACTATTACTTTTAGAAAGAAAACGTAATGTGCTTTTCTTATGTAAGATAGTGAGGTTTCTCTGCTGCTGTGGCTCACCTTGCACCCTGTGCTAGATTTACATTCACAGCTACTTACCAGGCCCAATCACTGCTTTGGAAATAAATTTCCCATCACCACTGTAATTTCCATACTCACATCTCTCTTCTGATGAATTCATAACTGAGTGAAATCTGCATTGTTTTTCTTTTCTCTCTTGTGCAGTGCTTTTACTAGCAAAGAAGTGTTCTTGCAGATAAAAAGGACAAGCTTAACAATTCTTTAGCCTAATGACTCCATCTAAGATGACTTTTCCTTCAAAAGAGAACTTGAAGACAGAAACCCAAAGGGAAGGAGGAAGCTCAGAAAGAACCAAGCCCCAGGCTGTGAATCTGGGCTGGGGAGAGGGGAGCAGCAGCAAGAGAGAGAGAGAGAGAGAGAGAGAGAGAGAGAGAGAGAGAGAGAGAGAGAGAGAGAGAGAGAGAGAGAGAGAGAGAGAGAGAGAGAGAGAAAGAGAGAGAGAGAGAGAGAGAGAGAGAACCTGAAGCTGTTCTTCAGTGGAGAGAGAGAACCTGAAGCTGTTCTTCCTGGTGGTACTTTGGGGTTCTCTTTAATAGAGTGGAAAGGCAATTCCAAGGTAAGCAGGCAATGCCAAGCTGCTTTATGTAACACGCACTGTGAGAAGCACAGTTTCCTCTGATCACTAAGATTTTTAAGGGAGAGTTTGATTTTTACCCACCTACTGCCAGGAAGACAATAAAGTTACATGACAATATCCGCACAACTTCCTGATTCAAACTCTCTGGTAAGAACCAGTATGAGTGTGTGTGTGTGTGTGTGTGTGTGTGTGTGTGTGTGCGCACGTGTATGTGTGTGTGTGTGTATGTGTGTGTCCGTGTCTGTGTGTATTTGAACATGTGTCTTGGTGCCCAAAGAGACCAGAACAAGACGTAAGATCCCCTGGAGCTGTAGTTACAGGCAGATGGTTGTGAAAAGGTATGCTGGAAACCAAGGGTCCGCTGTAAGAAAACCCACCCTTTTAACTCTGAGCTATCTCTACACACCCAGGAACCTACTTTCTTTAAACAAAATGCTTTTAAATATAATGTGACAGCAGTAATATTCTTTATTTAAAAAAAAAAAATATCTAGATGAAGAGTTGCCTAGCATGAGCAAGATCCAGGCTTCACACCAAGAGATTGTGTCTCCTAGAAATTACAGAGAAAATACATTAATAATACTTCAATAATACGGCTGCCTAAATAATATCAAAACAGTGATAATAACAACAGATATGATGCAAAGTAGGAAATTATGAACGAGTCCCACTCCTAGAAAAAGAGCTAAAGGCACTAAGGGCAACTAACAACTGAGGGAAAGACAGACAGTTTCTCCCAGGGAGGAGCCCCTAACTCATTATCCACAATCAAGCTGATCAGCCCTGAAATCATATACACCCAAGCCATACTATGAACTCAGCAAGTTTTATTTATGTATTTATTCATTCATGTTTATGTATTTGTAACAATAATGGAGAACATAGAGGTGATCAATTTGAGAGGGAGTAGGAAGGAACATAGGAGTGGTTAGAGAGGGGAGGGGGAAGTAAGATAATTATATCTTTACTTTAATATTTTAAATAAATAATTTTTACAAGTCCCGGCCTCACTTCTCAGTTGTTAACTTCTTTGGCCATGGTTGGTGAGGAATAAGTAGTGAAATCAGAATATGCAGAGGGGCAGAGGGAGGAAGAGGCTACTGGAGAGAAATGAGAGGAGAGGACTGAGCATAGCGATGGGACAACCCAGAGATAGTGCTTAGCTGTTGGTTGGTAAGAGGTGAGATGTATATGCACAAAATGTCTACTTATAATCTATAAATAAAATATTAAAAAATTATAGTATTTTATCAGACTTCAAATCTGATACCTATATAGAAAAATATCAAATTTCTGTTTTCTTCTCTTTAAAAAATAAAAATAGACACATGGATAGAAGGAAAACTAAAACTTTATACTGACTCATTTACTTAAAATTGGTCACTTCAGTGCAAAACTACACCAAGAACAACAACCAGCCGCACATAATCTTCCCTCAGAGTGCTTTTGTACCTGGAATAAAATAAATAAGTAAAATAAATAAAAGCATAGAAAATAATTTCAGTAGAATACACAGAATAATAAATACCAAACAGTAAAACAAAACTTAAGGTTTCTCTGACCCTCTAGATTGATAAGTTTCTCTATAAAACCTATTCCCAGACACATTCAACTGAAATTCAGGTGATACAACTACAAATCTTTCTGCTTACATGAAAACCTTTTTCACCATAGGTGAGTGGTTCTACTGAAAAGAAACTGTGAGCAGTGTGTTCTCTAAACATTGATTTCAAGAAACTATATGACACTCCACCATCCCTGACTCAATGAAAACTGCCAAGGATTGATGGCAGTATATGAGGAAGCCCACAGGAGAAAGCCAACATGTTCAAACTATTTGCTGAGCAAAGAACATCAAAAAGGACATGATTAGACAAATTCTTACAAATAATTAGATTAAGTAACAGGCTATTTGGGATCCAGTCAAGAAGTCAGAAAATAACTCAGACCAAAGAAGATTTTTTCATCAGTTTAGATGGCACTATTGTTATTTTTTATAAGATTTTAAATTTTTGGTATTTAAAATCAACAAATATAAATACAGCCAACTTTTTTGAAACAGTCATATGGAAACTGACTGTATACCACAGAAGCTTCCTAAATTACATATGTACAAACATGAAAAAAAATGGAGCTATTCTATTACAGGGCAACAATGCACCTAACTATACACCACAAGATAAATATAAAAAGCCCAGTGGCAGGAATGTGTTACATCTTTTGGAGTTTTGGCATCTGAAGTCCCCTAGACACTGTCCACCTCAAACATTACAAGCTATTGCAATTGCTTTGGTTATCCTCCAGATCCTGACAGTAAGACCCTATTGTTGAAGATAACATATACTGGAGCCATAGCTCAGTATGGTGAAAGTAGGATGATACGGACCTGGAAGCTTCATCCCTTTTGACAAGTTTTCACAGTGCTTGAAGATATTGCATAGGCAGCCAGATTAGAAAAATAATCATTAGTCATTCAGATTTCTGAACCCTATAAGCTACAAAAATGACTGATCCAGTAAAATAGGCCAACTGATATACTAATGACAAGAATACCACTAGAATAACTAACTATTTTCTGACTGTATTTAAGTCATGCTCCACAAAACAAAAACAAAAATATCACTTCTATAGGGTCAGAAGCCTGTGTCTAGACAGGTTACACACCTTAGGGAAGAACCTATGACCATTATTCTACTAAATAGACAAAGGAGTATTCCACTCCTAATAACATCATTATATCCACAGATTGGTGCAACTCTCCCTTGAGAAGTCTCTTTGCCATAGATGATACGAGGCCCACAAATGGTCAAGAATGCAAAGAACAAGAGACTTCAGAATTCACAGCCCTAACTGGCACATGCATATTATATCTATATTATATCAATGATCAGGGATCATTGGGAGGAGTGGGCAAAACGACTGTAACAGGCAGAGTGGCAGGTGACTGACTCATGGAAACACTGTCTCTGGACACAGCAGGGCAGTGGCACACATGAACTCACAGTGGTTGTGACAGTGTATACAAAAACCTGTGCAAGACAACACAAGAGCAAATGTCAGCCCGGAGAGAGGAGTTTCTCACACAGCACCACCCCAGCCATGAAGCTACTGTTGGCTGCTAGGAGAAGAAAATAACAGTTTTCTCTAAGAGTGTAGGCCCTAGAAAAGTCGACCACACATCCAAGCACATACTGGACTTGAGAGGTTAAAAAGAAAAAAAAAGTGAGGGCACAAAGTTGGATGGTTTGGAAGGAGGCTTGGATCTAGGAAGAACTAGGAGGAAAGAAGACTATGATCAATCCATGCACAAAACTCTCAAAGAACTAGTAAGTTCACACAAAGACTCACAAGTAGTTAGTTAGATAGCACAAACACGTTCCCCAGATCCTCATGCATGAATGCCTTTCAGAGAAATTTACCCAGCATCACAAGAGAGCACAAAACTCCAAGTGCTCATTACATGTTCTTCTCTGTTCTCATTCAAGCATTCATGTAGACATATTCATGTTTGATGTCAGACATGGTACTGCTAATACTTAGAGGCCATGTGGATACACAAGAAGAAAATTGGCAGTAACATTCCAAATGTGAATCTTGGGAGCAATGATATAATATAGAATCCAAGTTTCAAAAACTTCTAAAACTTTAACTTATCCAAAAAGTTCAATTTGAACTATATTATTATCATCTTAATTCTAATATCTGGAAGCAATAAAACTTAATTAATCTTAGATTCAGCTTTTCTTACATCTTTTTATAATGTATAGCATATATACATTATAAGAAATGATGAAAAATTGCTACCAGCAGGATACTCAAAGCATCTGGAAGCTCCACTAAAACTTTTTGCTGTACATAGTAGTCACTCTATAAAATATTAACATACTCCATTAAAATGAGACTGGCACAAGACTTTTAAAAATAGGTTTGATAGAAAGAATACAGCAAGCCCTAAATGCTCAAGGTCTAAGTTGTTTTAAGTCTGAAGATCCACACATTCAACAATAAGAAGTTTCCCTGAAGTAGAAGCTTACATGCACTTGGTGAAAGCTGGAGTGTAGGAAGCCTGTCCTTCGGCCTCTGCATACGCCCACCAGCTCCATCTCTGCATTTAGTGTACTTTGTTGTTCCTTGCTTCGCTCACATTTTATAAACGACCACCAGAAGAGGTATTCTTTTAAACCAAGCAGCTTGCAGTAGCACGCAGCCAACTATACTTACAAATGAAACACAAACTCTTAAATTGAATAAAACCTAATGGAATTGAAGCTTTATGGACATTTCTTGAGATCTTAGTTTTATTTTACATAGTGTTTGAGTGAGGGGAATGGCCCCCGTAGGTTCTTATGTTTGGCTCCCAGCTAGACTATTTAGAAAGGTTTAAGAGGTGTGATCTTTTGGATGAAGTGAATCACTGAGGATGGGCTTTGAGGTTTCAAAAGCCCACACAAGGCCATCTCATCTCATCACCAATTCCCTCTTCCTCTCTTCTCTCTTCTCTCTCCTCTCCCCCTCCCTCCCTTTCTGCTTTCCTCTCTCTGCCTGGATCAGATGTGAGCTCTCGGCTACTGTTCTAGCATCTAGAACCATGCCTATGTTCCTGCAGTCATGCTCCTGGCCATGATGTCTGTGGACTAGCCCTCTGAAACTATAAGAAAGACTCCAATGAAATGCTTCATTCTATATAAATTGCCTTAGTCATGGTGACTAGGATATTAACTAAATTAATTAGTTAATATTAGACATTTCATTCTGTAGCTCAACAGCATGGCTCTCAGGTCTGAACTTGATAGATGACTGCATCACATTACAATATCATGCATACAAAATAAATATATGCATGTTTGTATGCATGAAGGCTTCCATTGTACTTCCATATCCAGATTCCTGTATTATATTCCAGGGAGTCACTTGAATTGTAACTATTAGATCTTACATGTGAACGTGGTGGCTTGGCATGTGAATTGCAGATTATCAATAACATTCTATAGCCTGTCACTTCAAACAGCAGGTGTTTAAATGTCATTTAGGAGACAAGTATTTTATTTGATTATTAAGGGTATCTCTACACCCTGGCTCTGCATCATCCACGACACTTTACAACAAACCCTTTGTTTCCTACTGAATCTTCAGTTAAGATGCCAATGGGCCTTGACCTCACTTTCTGTTTTCAATTCAATTTCATAATAAAAGTAACTATAGTTTCTTCTCTATAATATTTTAAGTCCTAGTACTGATTCTCTATAAGAAAATAGTCTAGAGACAAACATGGATGCAGTTAAACTGTTCAAGTGACTACACAGATGACGCCTTCTGTGCTGATGCAAGCAGGCCCTCTGCTTATAGAAAATCTGCACATGTTTTTAAAGACTATAATTTGAAAAGCCATTAAATGTGAAAACTTCATACCAAATTTATGTACACCAAGTACTGTGTTGTAAGAACAAAATTTTTAAAAATTGTTTTCTCAAAAAAAATTATTTTGGCCAGGCGGTGGTGGCACACGCCTTTAATCCCAGCACTTGGGAGGCAGAGGCAGGCGGATTTCTG